>NW_010225234.1:0-38042 GCF_000690775.1 Eurypyga helias | reverse complement strand
GAACAACCTAAGGCAGACCTTTCCTCTGCAGGGCGCCATCAAGTATGTCTCCACCTTATTACAGTGTCACTATCTCACCTTCTGCCAGTCCTGACTGAAAGGTGGCATATAAAAAGGCTGTCCTCCCTAGACGGACAGAGCTGTGGGAGGAATGGGGATGCTGTCATCCTCAGCAATGAAGAGGGAATACCTGATGTTACCTTTCTATTTCCACCTACTCCATCTCCTTTCACTCTCTCCTCCCATGCCATGTCCAACCAACAATGATGCTTCTAAGCAGATCAGATCTCAGATGTTTCGCACCCGATCAGTTTATACCATACAGAAAGCTGAGCCCTAGCTTCCTTCAGAGCGCTGCCAAACACTAAGCCTGACAAAGCTTGGAAAACTGGAAACCCAGGTTTAGAGAAAGAGCTGGTTTCTGGGTAAGTGAGCTTTGAAAATGCAAACCGACATCAGTATGGGGTATCAGAACCCCAGATTCTGACATGGGCTTAGTGTGCTTTCAGAAAAAGTAAATGCTCGTTTCAGAGACATCTAGTGTGTCAGTTTTTCCCAGGTCTTTTATTCTCTGCACAAAGGCAACATATGATCACGTTGTACAGATGTCTGGTCAGCAACACCCTAAGAAATGAACTCAAAATTACGTGGGATATAGTGTATTTCAAACAAAATATACAGTGATAAAGTTTTCTACATAACTTACTATTAATTTTATGGACATTTTAAATAAAAATATCTTCCAACATAAAAATATGAAAAGTTCATTTATTTCCATAGGCAACCTCATTCACAGTACAAAGTGATATGAATTTCTCGAAACTGCCACTGTACCTTTTACACAGGTTTTTAAGTAACTGATCTGAAAGTTGATACAAGAATAAATTTGGTTTTGAAGAGCTGTCCAATAAACCGGATATACACTAATGCCATGCTATGACAGTTCTAATTATGAATCACAGCTGACACTACAGTAACATCACTTTAGAAATCTCCAGAGAATTTTAATGTTTTACAATCAAAACATAAAACTGCCACTAGTACAGAGACTAAGATTCGACAAATAAACAAGTATTAAATATTTTGCACAAGGCCTGAGTTCACTATAACACATTTTGATTTACAACTTCATCTCAGAAATCTGTACAGCAGTTACAACTATTTTAGAGAACTTAAAGACAAGACAACTGCAAGGGCTTATTTGTTCTGTTGATACAAGTGTGAGGCCTGGAAGGCAAGAGGATTTGGTGTATGAATCCAAGGTTTTACTGCCTTGTGTCATTTTCTTGGAAAGCAGTCAAAACCTAATGGAAAGTTAGGTACAAGGCAGGACCTCACCTGAAAATCAGCTAACTCATCTGAAATTCTCCAGACAGGTTTCCTCACAGCTATTTCAAAGTTCACAATTAGTATATAAAATGCAGCATATCTCTTAACAAAGAACAAAAAAGAGCCACATATACAACAAGGTATTTTTTTCTGTACTCCCCCTCCCTATATTTCTTTCATTGGAAATGGCACAAATCAGAGATGTCCCACCCATCCCCATTAAAAACTCCTACTCAATAAACAAAGGTCACTCTCTAAAGTCCAAAAACTTCACCCGCAATTAGAGACTCACTCTTCATAAACTTATGTTTTAAAAACTTTCCTTTTCTGCTCAAGATGTAGGCAGACTAAGCATGTAAATTTATAATAGACAACAAAAGGATCATATAATTATTAGCCTGTATGGAAGCCTTGTGGAATTTGATTCAAATCTAACTTCTCATTTCATATTTGCTCTTCTGGTGCAACTAAACCGAAAAATCTAAAATCCTGTAATCTATATACACGTTTACTTGCCTATCTACAGACACAGATAACATTATACAGAGGCTATAATAGCAAACTTAACACACATTTTTCTTACTTTCAGAGGCCATTGGGGTGTTTGTTAAAGTCCCACATAAATGTGAAACAGGTGTTGCTAAAAAGACAAAACTTAACAGAAAGGGAAAGTTTTAAATAATAAGGCTGGAAATGTTGTGCACTTATTCACCCAAAAATTCAGCCTTTCACTTGGGGCACTCAGCAACTGCGCGGACCCAAAACATTTCTAATTCTAGTCACCACTGAGAGTAACTTCATTAAAACAAACAAGGGTGTTCTACACACGTCTCCAGTAAAATTTCTCTCCCCATCTCCCACATAACGGGTGGACTCCTTTGCCTTTCAAAAGAGTCCTCTGGTACTGCTGCCCCTGCATACACAGGTTCCACGGGCGGTTCTGTGCCTTATTCACCACACCTACTTGACGAAAAGGAACAGAAGTTCTGGTCCCTTCTCCATCTCTGAAATGACACTTGGGTCATTTCACTCCCCATTTCTCCCTCCTGGAGAGGCAGACCTCCTAAGCTAGTCCGTCACTCAGTGGTTTCAAGGCTCCTATCCATCAGCCCCAGCAGAGGTGCTTTTTCAAGCCTCTTTAATATAAACTTTCCTTCTAGCAGGATTAATTTGTTTTCTAAGATTGAGTTTTCAGAGAATGGTCCAGAGACTTCCATACTTAAAACCAAACAGAACCCTCAGTTCCAATACAGAAAGGACTGCTGTCTTGGTGCAAAAGCATTCATTTAGCATACACCAGAGCAACCAAAGGGCAAATGCTGCTTGTCATTAAGATGTGCTGCTATTTCCACTGTTCCTCATCTCTCCTTCTGTAGTAAACCCAACAGAGAAAAATCAACTTAGAATAGCAACGTACTCCCTTCTCCTCTTTACCTTCCCTTTACAAATGAATGGGAAGCAACCCAGGTGGGCTAGGCAGTTCAGCCCAGACCCTGCTCCTGCTGGCAGTGGCTGCACAGGGTGGAGGCTCTAAGGTGATGATATAACCTGCCAAGCTTCCACATTTTTTCCTTTATGTTGAATACAAAGGGCAGAAATTTTGTGTAATTTACAGTACAGTTCAAGGCACTGTAATAACTTACTTTATACCAGGTTACTTTTTCAGTAACAGAATTTGCAGTTTCTAAGCAGACACCAATTTCAAACCTGTTCTTCCTTTTGTTTTGCATTAGGACTAGACCTGCCTCTGCTTCAGGCCAAGCTAGATGCAAGACTGCTTGCCAAGTCCAGAAACACAAGGCTCCTGGAATGCCCACATTCTGTAACACTCTCCCTTCCTCCTCCTCTTTCCCAAACAACAACTTGGGTGGGAAGGCCAACTGTTGCACTCAAACAAGGGTGTTTACTCTGGCCACGACATGAGTCTTCCAGCCTCTTGCAGTGCTTCAGAACGATGACTTGTAAGTGGAAAAGATCAACTGGACAAGGCTTCCTAAAGAAAAACTAATGTAGCAGGAGCCAAGTGGCACATGGCCTTGGTGACTTACTTCTTGCAACTCCTCCTTCCTTTAAGTTAAGAAGTAATTAGAGAACTTCACAGGCACCCCGCTTCCTGACACACTAAACAGGAAGCATCTACAGGGAAGAGGGATTTGACCCTCTCATTTTAACTGAAGTTATGTTTAGTTTTTTAGTTTTCAATAACTGGAGAAAATTGTTGCCATTTTCATCAGCACCCTTTTCGGTTTTCTTTGTTGTTATTCTTCTACTTTGGTCATTCTGAAATCTACAGCAAATGAGAAATCAAAATGATGTTCACAAGTAGAAAAAAAAAATCATATTACTTGAGCCAGATAAAGATCTTATTCCATCTCATTACCACTGCACAGAAGAGCCTCTCTTCACTCAAACTTGTAGGATTTTTTTTTACTTTGTTCTTACAAAATAGATTGTATTCTCAGACAGCCCATGTCAAAAGTACATACTTCAAATGCCACAGTTTAGGAGGTCTAGTATATAAAAGCAGATCCTTTTTTTTTTTTTTCCTCCAGTTAGTTTTCCCTCCAATAGGTCAAATTAAAATCCAGTTCTGAAAACCCCCAGTACAGGGGGATCAGTGACTGAAACTGCCAATCAGGACACTGACTTTTAAGACTGCCTTTACCACAGATGCATTAATTTAATACACTGTAGAGTCCTAAGAGATGTTATTTTAAATATAAACTTATTTTCCAAATAATTTAGAGGAATACAGATTCAAGTAATTCTTCAAAGTCTTGCCTTAAGTTACCCTAACTAAGCGTAGCTTTCAAAAGTTGACATAAAAGAAGACATTAGTGTGATTGAGAGTATAAAGTACTAGTAACTGTAAATGAATTTAAATGGTTTAACAGTTCTAGTATTGTACTTCAGTTTACACAGATATCTTAACATAACCTACAATGTTTATCATGAATATTAACAGCACATAAGCATCACAATGTATTAGGTATTGTTTTCTAAACCACAATTTCACTGGTCCCAGGTATTTTAAAATAAAAGGACTAAGGCAGCAGCTATCATACATAAACAATTCTTTAAGAAATATGCTTAATGCTATTACCGCTCAGAACTGTGGAAATATAACAAAATACAAGTCACATTTACAGCATAAGGCCCTTTGGTTTCTTAAGCAGCAAAAGAAAGAACAATTTCTTCAGTGAAAGGCTTTGAAAAATAAAGCATGTAGGCTTCCCATAAAAAAGGTAACTAGTTCCTGCCTTCTCAAAATAGCCAGCTATAGTCTTCAAAATATTATGTAAGAAAGCTCCTGAAATTCCTAGGAAAGAAAAAGTTAAAACCCAACAGTAGTATCTGACAGAGCAGAGGTTCTATCATGGGCAAGCTGAACATACAACTTCTGGAAAGTACAAGAAACTACTGTTTGGTTTTCTGGAGAGCTTTATTAAATTTGGAGCAATACAATAAGAAGGATCTGAAATACCTGTGTATTTACTACATATTCTAGACCTTACAAATCTGTATTTGAGAACTCCTTTCACATTCACTCCTTCGTCACTGGGACTCGAGTTAAAATTAAAATGAAACAGTTTATTCTAGTCAAGGCAATTTATGGCAGTCTGCTTTTCGCACAATCATGTGCAACTGGTATGAGTCAATCCTTCTTCATCTTCCCGACAGAGCCAAATCTACGAAGTAATTCAAGATGTTTCAGTGTAACTAAACAGTGCGTGTTTAGTTAAACAAAACTGTGTAGTTACACAGTTGGGGCAGTAAACTTCTGAATTTTACAGAGAACATTCTTTTTAGGAGGTTCTATAACTACTTATACGCTTGTTTCCACACCAGTCAGAAGCAGTATCGAATTAGCCAAAACACTGGAATACGATTCTATATAATAAATGTGATCGTCACCACGTGTATTCAAAAATCCTGCTTAAATACTATGTTGCTCTTGCTATGGGGCTGGTAACAAGGATCTGGGATGATAAACAGACTGTAAACCAGCATGACCATTGGAGCAGAATTCTTACTCTGTCCCAGACTTGCACAACATTTTAAAACCACTTCTTATGTCTCCTGAATCCTCCTTGTAGTTTACTACCACATTGATTTTTAATTACCTTATCTTAGTGCTATTACCCCCTACGCATTTTTGGTGAATTTAAGAAACAAGATTCTGCAGGAAATTTCATAGGAGTTGACCGAGTACATTTCTGGATAATTCTGGAATACTTGGCTGCTTCTGTTTCGATTGAGTCTATGCATCCTACCTTCGGTGCTCTGATGTTTGGTGAAGAGACAGGAAGTCTTTAGCACGTAAGGTGACTTTGCACTTAGCAATTCCACTGCAGTACCAGGTGAATGCAAAATCAGTCTTTTGTCCAGTGCAAAAGTCTTTGCTGGGCTGAAAGTTTCCAAGTCATGCTTTTACTAATCGAAAACCAGACGTTAATCAGCTTACCCATGATCTGAGTTTCATCATCTTTGAAAGAAGAAGACATTTTACCCAAAGAGATCTTTTAAGTCATTACTAGCCGAGCTGCTGTTTGCCATTGTGTTTGCTGGTTGTGCAAAGTTCTGAGGAGCAAAGAAAGGATTACCCTGTATACCGAAGCCAGGCTGTCCTATCATGTTCATCTGAGGTCCCAGGACTGAACTGCTCGCGCTTGGGGACCCTTGTGGGGGTACAAACTGATTAACCCACTGGCTTGATTTCTGTTGAGCCAACTGTTTCATACTAACTTTGGGTTTTTGAGGACCAAAAAGATTATCTAAAGCTGACATATCTGGGGGTCTGTTTTGTTGTGTCAGTGGAGAGATTGCAGACGCAGCATTCATAGGACTGTAATTTGGCATACTGGCAGTTGGAACAATGTTCATCTTGGTTGTTCCTGCTGCGCTTGGACCACTGAAGAAATTCTGAGTGGTGGGACCAGCTCCCATACTGAATCCAGCAGTCTGAAACCCCATATTAGTATTTAGTCCGTTTGTCACGTTCCTCTTTGTGTTGTCAACAGGTGATGAAAAACCCATTCCAACACCCATAGGAGGGACAGAAGAGAAGCTGTTTGAAGATGCAACGTTAACTTTGTTGACAGAATGGCAAGTCAATGACGACATATTGTCTATCAAGGTATCTGTCAAGTCTTTTGTCTGCAAAACACATAAAATGCCGTTAAATGCTTTTCCTGTACAAACACACCCTAGCAACAGTCTAACATTGCTCCTGCAGAAATAGCATTCATTTTTCAGAATTTTGAATATGCTGCACGGAATTGGGCATGAAATGTAATTATACACAAGAGCAATTAAGTTATTTTTGTTCTTTGCTACTTAGAACTAATTGTTATGTAGTTTTAATTTGACAACTAAGACTATATATGAAGGACTACTGTGACATTTACTTGCATGCCTGGTTCCTATCTCCAAGCCCTTTATGTATTAGTTAATAAACTCCTCAGAGCAAAACTTTCTTTAATATGTGCTTTTCCATTATCTAGAACAACCTCCCAGTAATAATTATTCCTTTGGAAACTCTTGCCATTTAAAAAGCGGGAAATATTGCTAATGATTAAAATGGAAGGCAGATTAAAATTTATTTTAGTTTTTCTCAGCTGTGCCATTGTACTACCAGTGAAAACAAAGGTGACTCACAGGAGAAAAAAAAAATGCTAAATGCATACAGCACTTGAAAGGAAAAAGCATCACAGCTCCAATGGACACAGTGCAGCACGTTGTTTTTTCTCACCTGCTTCACTGGAGGGGTCACTGCAGTTGCTTGTGGCTTAAGAGGTTGCTGGCTCTTCAGTTTCTGTGCCTGTTCTTGTTCTTTAGCTAACTTTTGCTTCTCTTCAAGTGTAAGTGATGCCTTTAAAAGGGAAAGTACTGACACTAAGTTGCACCTAATAGTTATTCTTAGATTGATATTTTTATTTCATAAATAGCACTGTTGTTTCAGTAATATCTCCTAGAACAATAGATACTGTTTATAAGAAAGAGACAGTGGGTAAGCACAGAATCTATTACAACATTTATCATATTGCTAAAAAGTACTTAGAGCAAAGAAATCCAATATTAAAAGTAGCATAATGAGAAATAAAGAGGTATCATAACAAAACCATTTTAGCTCTGTCTTCTTAATGTTAGGCATAAGAAAAAGCATTCTTCACACTTTTGGATTTTTATATGGCTACCTACTGGCACGTGATACAGAACTGCAACTGACCATGCAGTTGGAAAGGAAATTTTATTTTAAGATTGTTTATGAGGTGTTTCAGGATTTTGACTCTTCTTTTGCTAATGATGAAGGATAAAATCATAAAATAATTCCCCCGTAGTCTAAAATCAGTGAGACAGTTTGGATAACTGGAAATGGAAATCGTAAAGTGTATAGATTCCGAGAAGCCTTCATACAATTAATAGCATGAAAAGAATTTTACAAGTTTATGCTTATGTTTAATATTCAATGTTATGTCATGCTTCTTCTTCGCTTCCTGTATTTATCCCCATACTGTTTTTCTTAACTTCGAATTGTACAGTAAATGCTAGTCTCTGCTACTACATGGAAGTCTACATTTTGTCTTCATCTGTTTGTAATTTTATCATAAAGTTTCCTCTCTTGATTTTCCTATCTAAATCCACTGCTGGTTTCAGTTTCACTGAGATCTACAAGTAAGGAGAAAGAAAATGACCAGCAACTTATGATCCTAATTGCTGCCTACCTTGTACAAAGCTGTTTTCAAGGAAAGGCTTTCATAGTAATTCAAGGGCATGACTGAACATTTTTCAGTGGCCCTTCACATATGACAATGTAAGGTGCTGTGCTATACAAAAGCAGTTCGTTTTTCTTTCAGAGCTTTAAGTATGGTAAATATTTACACAGACTCTTGTTATTCAACCGTATCAGCCTTGTATTAGACAGATGGATGTAACAGAATACCAAAGCAAAGTAAAACACACCTTTTTCTGTTTTGATGACATGTCGTTCTCTTTACTATCACATCCACTACTTAGAAGGTCAGTTCCACTAGTATTAAATACCTTGTCAATCTGTTTAAGTTCAAAGAAACAAAACTTGGTTATTTGAAATGCTGTAATTTAAGGAAACACACATATTGACTAAGTAATTTTAAATCTCGAATTTCTACACGTAAGTAACCCAATACAATATTGTTGCTTACCTGATTACTTGTACTACTAGATCTTGCCTCTTCAGACACACTCATTTGGTTAGCTATATCCAAAGACCTATATGGTGCAGAGTATACATATTACAAAAGGTAACTTTGCAGTCACTTCCACAACACTAATTCAGCAATGCAGATTATTGTTCTGCATTTAAACAATACAAAAAGATTGCATTATGAGAGCACTGCCATTTTTAAAGAATGCCTGTAGGACGGGAAAATGTTAATAGTGTAGACTGTCAAGGTTTCCTAATGATCATTTCACATGGTCTCAGTTCCTTCTTTTGAATGGGCGACACAAACTCTGGGCAGCCCAAGTTAATTTGTCTCAGAAATCTCACCTCCTATCAGACTCCACAAAATAGTTCTAAATGTCTTCAAATATCACGGCCTTCTAAAAGGCTGCAATGATTATGTTTCTTCAGCATGGTTTATGTTCTCAACAAGTGCAGAAAAGCAAGTTTGCATATAGAAGCAAGACACAAACTATACTAGGTGAGCTCAGTATAAACTTTTACATGTAGCGAATTAAAAATTATTGATGTAAAATAATGTGACTGAACTGTATAAAAATAAAGCATTTTACTCTCTAAAACCACTAATATCACAATATTATCATTCTAGGACTAATAAATCTTCTGACAACTGTGCTTATTCGAGGTAGTTCTCAACTACTGAACTAAAAATTACTTAGATTTTTTTATGGCTATGGCTAGAGTTTTCTCTCATTTGCTAAAAAATTAATTGAAATTTGTCTCTGCTCACTTGTTCCTTCTCTAATACAAACATAAACAAACACTTACTTCTGTTGTTCTTGCATGACATGAAGTTGCTCAAGTTTGGTTTTATGCTCTGACTCCAATCTGTTAAGCATATCTTTTATAACACAAATAAAAGAATTGAACTGGAAAAGAAATATAGAAGGTGTTTGAATTTTGCAGTGATGGAATTCATACATGTGTAACTTAACAGGTAATACCCATAAAAATGTCAGATAAACTGCAGATTTTCTAAATAATTTATAACACACTTCACGATCCTGCATTACATACCCAACTATAAGCAGAGCGTATACCGAAACAATGAAAAATATGTCACTAAAGAAAGTAAAAAAAAGTGCAGCTACTGCAGAGAAAAAAAAACACAAATGAGTATTACCAGAACCATTTTCAAAAAAAATCCTATTAGGTACTGCATTTCCTAATATTTCATAGTAACATGATTGTGTATCTACGTTATCTGCAACATTCACAAACAGAAGAAAGGGAAGAAACATGAAGATTGTACTTGAGCTTTTAATCTGAACTGTAATTATGTCAGTAGCTAACTGCTTTTGCAGGATATTTGGAAGTTGACAGTATTCATTTTGACATTTTCCACTACATCAGTTAAATCCACTGAAAAATAAAAAGCTTTAAATGTGCAAATACAGAAATACTGGAAGGCTTTTTGGTTTTGTTTATTTGTTTGTTTTCATAACAGACAGACATACAGTAATGTAATTTTTCTCTGACAACAGTTTAAATTTTTTCGCTGCCAATGATGAGGTAAAAGCATGCAAAACGGTTATGTTCCTACCTGATTGAGATTAAGATTGTTCTCAATACTAAGAGGAATGAGATGGGGCAATACTCTTCCAGCAAGTTGTTCTTTGGTAATTCCCAACTTCTTATGAGTAAACGTACATTTGTAAATACCTGACAGACAACATGAAAATCACAAGAAATTGTTTAGTAAACAAGGTGACCAAACCCAAGTAGCACGCTCAAATATGTACTGATAACCTGAAGGTCCACTGGCTCTATGTGCAAGCAGGGACAATCATGACCAAGGGAATCGTAAAAGCTAAGTAAATCCACCACCAAAGTTCAGAGCAAGAGGAGGTCCAAAGTACTGCTTTGCAGCTATGAAACCTGATACTGGTCAATGTATTGTTCCAGTCCATTACCGGAGAATTTGTGTATTTGAACAGATCACGAACAACTGAGTTACCACAAACTCACAATTTGCCACTGAGAAATTAATCTGCATTAACGAAGGATGTGTTCTCTCCTGGTACACTGAAATGCCTAGGAGTAACTATCGCACTGCTCTCTGATCGCATTTTACAAACACTCTTACCTAGAAGTTTGGGGCTGTGTTACCCATAGAATCAGAAACCACGCATAGTTTTTATCTGTTCCAAGCTCACTGTAAAAACAATACTAACAGTCATGAGGGATCCAGTGTTAAGCCTACCGCTTCTGTAGTGTTTCTGACAGGAGGATTCCTCTGCTTAAGCAGCCTACCTCTGGTGGCAAACACTGAACATACTAGCATAAAATAAGGAGCTTTCCTCACTTTTTATGGTTAGTATTAGAACAGAGCTGTCAGCTGGCCAGAAAAGGTATCACATGCAAGATGGAATGTATTATGATTCCGAAATAAAAGGAGAAACCAAGTGTATAACATTGACTTCAGCCCATCGTTTTCAAACGAGGGTTCACTTTGTTGTCAGTAAGAGAGATGGTCACTGTCTTCCAGACTTGGCCACGCAGTCACACCTCTTTCTGGGCAGTGGCTCTGGTGATCTGGTCTCCTTGAGCCCATTCAAGTTGTTAAAATCACACATCCTGAGGTAGGCAAGCACCTGAGTGGCACTAGAGAAGCACAGCTGGGAGGGGGGCCTCCCCTTTCAGGAGTAACAAGCCATTAGGTTTCGTTAGCTGTTTTGTGAAACCTCACCCAGTCTATGCTCCATTGCAGGGCAAAGGCAGCATTGTGTGCTTAGAAGTCCTACAAAATTAACCTAACAAAACCTGCAGTGAAGAGCAGTAGATTTGTAGGCAATAGTTTATAGCACAAAAAATTGTTTAAGCACAAAAGAGGAGAAAGTTGAAAGTATTAATTACCTAAAATTCCCATTAGCACTGCAGGTTCCTTGGATGGAATTTGTTGTAGAAAAGGTAAAATATCATCAAGCACAAACCATTTATCCAAGTACTCCAAAATCTTTCCTAAGCACACTAGTGAGTTTACCCGGACCTGTGAAGTATGACAAGAATTTAACAAACCCTTTACTATATTTTTGCCTGAGGGGGGGGAAAAAAAAAACCAAACCTATACAAAGCTCAGATGAAAACAGATACTGCTGAAACTACAACCTCCATATCTGAAAATTCAAGACAATTAAAAAAACCCACCCTTTTGTGTCATGAAAGGAAAAATATATATAGATACACACTTCTCACAAACCCCTGGCTCTTCTGCAGGATAAACACCATTTACATATATTATTCTGGAATGAACTTTAACAATTTTTACAGTATTGCTGACAACAGTAAGTTGTTAACAAATTTAAAAATTGTTGGAGTAAAAAAAAACTAAGTGGTGCTTTTGCATTTGTAAAAAATAAAAAAGAAGCTGAAAAAGAAATCAGGGCACATTGATGGACTTTTCTTTAAAGACACAACAACAGAAAAGCCAAAGTAAATAAAGGTAACAACATTTTCCGAGGACTGAGAAAGAGATAAAAATTTTGGTGATACTTACAGCAAGAGAAGAAGTTTGCAAACATGCATTTTTAATTCTTGGAATTAAGGAATTTTTCATGGATGGGTAATCTATTAAATTGGCAAATGTGGGAATTATGTTTAGGCATAGAGCCTATTAAAAAAAAAAAAAACAAAAAAAAAAAAAACAAAAACCAACTGCATAAGTTTAAAAGGAAACATGTGTTTATTATAAAATTTGTACTAATATTATTCAAGATCAGAATTAGTTTAAAGTATCTTTTTGAGCTTTCCTTTTATGGAGATATTTAAGGAAATATCATGTTCAAATAAACTGAATTTTATTTTACTAAAACAAAACTCCTTCAATAAAACATTAATCTCTCTCAACATTCAGAGGTATTACACAGCCTTATGTTTTTTCAAGTAAACAAATACAGTGGTATACAAAAAGCTGGCAAAAAGCTTAATGAAAAAAAGAAAAGAAAACTTTTAAATAAAGGCTGCAACTACAGTACCTGGATCTGAATTGAAGGTGCTTCCAAGGCTCTATAAACCATTGGTAGGACACTGTTCTTTATTTCATCCGGTGGAGTTTTGGTTAGAAGCAAATCCATTTTTTGCAGGAAGATCAACAAGATCTATTAAAAGAAAGACAATTCAGAAGCCAAAAGTTTAAACTCTAGAAACATATACTTACAATTTAAAGTGTGTTGTATCGTATCAGAAAAACTTCAGAAGTTTTCTTGTAACTCAGTAAATTTGATCACTTACCATGTTGCTTGCCTGAAGGCATGGAAGACAAAAAACACTTTGACATATTACTGCATTTTAAAAACAGCAAATACAAATCAAACAAAATATGCATGTTCTACACTAATACTTCTGAAATAAGAAATCATAATGGCTAAGGAAAGCTCTTTTGTTAAAATCTACGCAGAGAAAATATTTATATGCACATCAGTATTGAAAAAGCTAAACTTTCAAAGAACTTATGGCTCAGATGCTGTCCTCAAAGCATTTGATCACAACTCCACATATAAAAGCTGCGTTCCATCAGTATCTAGAATCAATATAGGGACACAATGAAAAGAATATTACAGCTAGTATATGGACACAAAATAGCTTCATTGTATTTCACATGGAAATTGTATATCATAAATTAAAAAATCCCAAACAAAAAAGATGCACATCACGTTAACCTAAAAAGCAACACTAGAACAGCACATTTACACAGTGGGATTCACCTTGCTTAGGCATAGCTGCTATTCCAAATCACTCATCCTGACACAGCCTCCAGCAGAACAAGCTATGTAACTAAGACTCATGTCTTATCTCAGATAGGTAAGGCAACTTGCTACAGGTGACACTGACTATTCACTGATATCTGAACTCCTTTCAAAAAATAGTTTAGACTAGATGGATGAATTGTGGTGAATGGCAGGTATCACATTCATAATAAAAAGCCAAGTATTTAATAGGAAAAAGGTTTCAATTTTAAGTCAAAAATAGGTAGGAATCAGTGCTTCTATGTCAAATAAGCAGAGGTATAAGTGTAGAAATACAGGTGTACCTAGACCACATATAAATTTCCCCTTTTGTTTGCCTCCCTTACAGGGAAGAAAAATAAATTCTTTTAGACTGCAGCTAATGTGTGCTTTCTTACTGTATATTTGTAATTACCCAAACTGTATACACACAGACTCTCATTCATTCATTCATTCCTTCCATGAACATGGATTTTGATGCAGTATCCTCACATTTGGCAGAATTAGGATAAAATGGGCCAGATCAGTTTTAATGTTGTATTTTATAATTATTCTTGAATAAAATTCTTTTATTTGTCCTAAACTTGTCTTTTTGAAACATCCGTGTACTCATAACACTGCTCTTCTCTTGTCTAGCAACCCTGTAATATTGTGGCATGAAGGTTTCTGTGAGCTAAATGTGTATTTTTGGAGAAGGATCATTTGATTGTTTTCGCAAATATGAAAAGGACTTAAATGAAACCTGTTACATAGCAACAAGAAAAGCTTCTTTAAAACAAGAAGCAGATGTTTGAACATATAACGGACTGCTTTTAAGTTAAACATTGTACAGTGTAGTCATTTAGATTTCACAACTGTTTTCCACTGGCTATCAATGCTTTTCAACTAAGATAACATAAAGCCGCACTGGTTTCGGTATCTCTCTCTACCTTTTCTTTAACTGGAATGTAGTTCATGCTTTTCCAATGAACTGCCTTTATTTTTACCTTTCTAAGATCATATTTGATACTTTGTATCTATTTAAGTAGAAACGAAGATGTCACAGTCACAGATTCAAACACACTATGCAGTCAGTAAGTGGCAACAGTTCCACTCTACAAAAAGCAATGCTAAAGATGTGCCTCACACATCAGTAGAGCCCAGTGCTTGTCAGGGTACACTTTGGTGTACTGAATCAGAATATGAATTTACAGTACATCATATGCTAGCTCTCTACAGATTCCCCTAGATATAAAATCAAGGGTTTGTCTACACTGGGAAGTCATGTCAGAGTAAGCTACAATGGTAATTTACAGCACACCAGTTACTACTCCATGCCAACCTCTAAGAGTACCATAAGAAGTTTAACTAAATATTCCATTTTCCTAGTATACATTCCCTCATACAA
This sequence comes from Eurypyga helias, assembly GCF_000690775.1. Taxonomy (NCBI): domain Eukaryota; kingdom Metazoa; phylum Chordata; class Aves; order Eurypygiformes; family Eurypygidae; genus Eurypyga; species Eurypyga helias. Next base: position 23,377 of record NW_010225234.1, on the reverse strand, counting down.
AGATATAGTGAACACTGGATAACAATTTCTTCATACAGAATTACAGAAGCCTCCCTATGATTCATTCACTTCCTAACTCAAGTGCCCTGCAAAAGCCAAGCAACAGGCCTCATACAAACCTACAGGAGGATCTTGAGAGCGCTTGGAAGAAACACTGACCCCTCTGGTGTGTGCCCCTCTCCATGAGTTACAAACACACAGGACCTGGATGGTTTTGTCTTGCACAAAGACAGTCAGACCTGGAATTCTGTCCTCTGGCACTCTGAGACTTTCTATTTTTTTTTTTCCCTTAATTCCTAGGTCAGGTTTTCAAAGTTAATATAGCAGATGACTCAAACAAACCTTGCCATACTAAAAAGACCATAGAGATAGAATAATAACCATAGAGATAATAGCAGAATAAGCCATCTAGTACTTAGTGTGCATTAAAAATGTCAACATAAGAATTTAATATGCAGTATCTGGAAAGGTACAGAAAAACTTTACAAAGCTCGCTCTTTATGAGCTGACCCCAAGTCTTTATTTTGCTTCCCTCATTTCTCAAGAAATGATACAGCTTTTGTGCTCACTATGCTCCAAATATAACTGATACGAATTTTTTGCCATGAAGACCGTCTCACAGATCTGATGTTAAAGGTAGCAAAACACAATGTTACCTTTTAGGATGAAACAGCACACTTAAGATGTTCACTGGCTCTTGGTCTGTTAGACATTTAATTTTTTCAAGACAACAACAAAGCTAAAATAAATCCCCAGTGCACCCAAAGTAACGAACATTAAGTAGATCTAATTTTCCGAGGTATTCTCAGTTACACAGTTATCCCCTTTCCCCCCTCCCCGCTATAATGAGAGTTCTCCGATCTGGTTTTCTGCAACCCAGAAATTAAAGTTCTACTTGTTCATTCCTATGTTTACCCTGCCCCTCAAGTGCTCTGCAGAGAAGTAACAGCATCCAGCAGTAAAAGGTGAGCTAGAAGGAATGTGCAGCTGCATTTTATCTGGGGAGCCACATGCCTAACAGTGACAGAATTCTCAGGAATCATCATGCACATGGTGTTGACAAAAAGATGCAAGAGCTTTGTTCCTTTACAGTAATGCTAATGACTCACTACTCATGCATGCAAACAACAGAAAAGAGCATATTTTACTTACACAATACATTTGTCAAATAAAATGAAACAAAATACACAAATTTGTGCACAGCTCTCAAATAAAAACTATTTTATTAACACCAATAAACAGCGTAAGAGAGTGTCAAAGTTACAACTTTTCCATGGATATAAGGAAAAATAAAGTCATAGGTTCAGTTACTGGTAGATTATATGCAAATATGGCAGTGTACAACCCTGCTCAGATCAGCTAGATATGTGATACAATACTTACAAATATACCTTCTACAACCTACCAAAAATAAGAATTGAGAGGTAAATCAAATGTTTCCTTTCTTTTTTGGCTAATCTAATATAATTTATAAATGCAAATATGCACTCAGAGAAAACCCATCTCAAAAAGCAGGGGTAGAGGCTTTGTGAATTTCCTGGAAAACATTTATTTCGTATGGATCAAGACTGAGTGTTTGGACAACTAGAGAGCAGATTGGGCAATATGTGTGAAGCTGGAAAAGGGCAACAGAACAATTAGTCATTTCTCAGGTTAAAAACCACCAAAAAGTGTAATCTGAACAATATTCACATACCTGGATTGGTTCTTGCTGCTTAAAAACAGGACCAAGATCAGGCAGAATGAGCCTGATATATTCTTCTTTGGTGCACTCCTCAGCAATTAGGAGAACGTTAGGCAAAACAAAAGGTACCATATCAGGGTTCACAAATTCAGAAGTCAAGCAAGGCAAAATTCGCTGAATTATGACACGCTAAAAGAAAAAAACAAGCACACATCACATTGCACCACACTGCAGTAAGAGATACCACTGTGCCAGCTCAACAACTATTGTATTTACCTGATATTTACAAAAAAGCTGGCAGACAATTTTCAATTTTGAACTCTTATTCCCACAGTATACTCTAACCAAATTACACCCTGTTTGCTCTCAAAATGTTAACTGGAGACTCAGACAACCGTGAAGCTCAACAAAAAACAATTATAGGGCTTTGAGTCACATATATGAATTATTCTATATGATTTCTTAAAACAGACCCTTAGAAAAGACCCTATCACCCCCTCAAAATAATCAGCTTTTCAGTACCCCATTACTCACTGAAGAAACACATAATCCTACCATATCTCCCTGTAAAACTTGAGGTACATTCCCCAAATTGGGATGGATATCTACAGTAGAGTTAGACATTCTTAAATGCTTTTAGAGTCAACAAAGTTCACAGTTCAAAGGCACAGTCTCTTTCCTCATAAAATATACTTTCAGCAGAGGAAAAAAAAAAAAAAAGAATGCCTTAAAGATGATTCGGTCAGTCAGTGGCTGTCTAAAGTTACAGGAAATACATCTCATCTATTTCCAAATTCCCATCTATTTCCAAATTCAAAGCATCAATGAGTTCTATCAAAGGCAAAAATTACTAAATTAAGGAAAGATTATTAAACATGAAGTCTGAATTTTGCAGTGTGTAATTCAAAACAGAATTACAAATAAAGAGATTTAATACAACGGTTAAGAAGCTCAGCTATTCTAGTATGGGTTAAACTAATACCATTTTTCTGTCACAGATGTATTATGCCTTACGTAAATTAAAGAATACCACAAGAGGAAAAGGAGTCAGTCTAGACAGAGTGTCTAACACTACACAGGAGGACTCTAATGACAGGCATTTGCCTTTGAGGTTTCCGAGCACTGCTAGCACAAGAAAGCACTTAGTCCGCTGAGGGAAGGAAGATCTGCACCATTCAACATTAAAGTAGTGCCTTGCTATGAAAAAACTTGAAGCAATCTTACTGGAAGAAAAGGTGGCATGATGACTTCAAAGAGCTATGATAGCGTCTGAAAACAAAGGGAAAGCCTTGGAAGTGGAGAGGAGACAACTCCCGTCCAAAGTGGGATGAACTACAAGAAGACATGCAAATGATGGTTCCTTACACACATTCATAGCACAATTTACCATTTTCCATGTAAATAATTACTGATAGCTGAGGAGTATTTCCTCATCGATTATTTTCTAATCTCCCCTCTTTCCTACTACTCTATTCTGACAGTCTCAAGGCAGTCTATTATGGTACAGTGCTATGAAAAAGCCCAGCATTCCCAGATTCAGAATGTTAACAGATGTTCACATATTTTTAAACTATTTCAAGACGTCACACAGACATACCTTAGGTAGCTTTGGCAGAACCTTTGGTAGACCTTTAAAAAACTGTGATTTCTGAAGGTTATCCCTTTGAAATAATGAATCAAAATACTGAAGCGTCATTGCTCCTACATCATCGAAGAATGGTATCTGAAAATAAGAATCAAAGCTTGTGATCTGGATGGAGACAACAATGACACTGTTACAAAGATTCCATAATATAATCATTTATTTGCCTTCTCATTGCTCTACAGTAAACCTTTACAAAGATGTGCCTGCGACGAACAAAGTTCATTCTCACATACTAAATACTATAACATTCACAGATAAAGCTTGATTAAGACAGATTTTTCCTAGCATTTTAAAGAAACCCGTGCATGTTATGTGTGTCTAAGTTAACTTACTGTATACGGAACAATGTTTGGTCTACACAAATGGAATGAAAAGTAAAATCCTTGATTAAAAGTTCTTCTAGGAATAATTATGCTATTTAATATTACAACAAAGGATTACCTATTAGGCCATCCAGATCTGGCTACCACCCTTGAATGAATCAACAAGCATTTATATGAAATAAATGTGTAAATACATAAATTTCTCTCCAATGTTCATATGCTCTTGTGAATCCAGCCCACTATAATTTCTCACATGACTTCCTATGTTTGCATTACTCCAGCAGAGGGCACAGGCCTTCTTAGGTACTCTAACAAGCTTATAAAGATGGCACCAAAAAAATGGGGAGGTTAATCTATAGTTGTGGTATATAGTATTAATACTGATAGAGCTGATTCATCACTAATGAAAGATTGATAAAAATACATGATGATAGCAAGATTGCCTATATAAAAATCCATTCCCAAATATTCAGTTTTCAGTTAGCAGATGAACGAAAAAAGTAGAAGAGTATCTATCCCAGACCTACATGGATTGGAATGAAAATTTCTGCATGCAAAAACTTGCATGGGTAAGATTCCTCCTTGCTGCTAGCTCTGTTTTAGGGATGGATATAGCAAACCTCACAGGCTTGCAACAGTTAAAGACAAAGCATGGTCTCTCAGACTAGAAACTTGTTTTCAGTTGAAAAATATGTGCAAGAAGAAAGGCCATGAAAGCATTTATTGAAGCTCTGTTGTAATGCAGAAGAAAGCTGATGAGTAGGGCAATAAAGAAGAACAGAATCTATCAGCAAAGAATTAAAGCTAATCTGTACTGTGGACTTAAACTCTGTCTTCCAGATAACACACCAGAAGGGATATGACCATGGAATTCTACACGGGTTAACATAAACTAGTTAAAACTAACAAGGTAAACTTGCCCATGTCAAGCTGGCCATAACAAACTGCTTTTAAACTAAAGCTCCAATACCTCTACCCTGCAGTTCAGTCTGCAGTGCAGACACGGTAAAAGAGACTTAACCTCTTCCTAAAACCACACTGCTTAATACAACCATTTACAAATTCGTTTGTTGTGGTCCTTCAGACAAGCCAGTTGAAACCTGAGTAATTTTTGGCAATTTCCTCGCTACCCATCTTTCAGCCCATATGTTAGCAGAACCATTACCTGTTCTCCCTCCCTTCTTCACCCACTATTTCTTCCAACTGTTGAAACACTGATTTCTCTCTCTGCGCACAATACTTTATATAACAGGAAAAGAAGAAAATTGTTTAGCTAAGCAAATCTATAAACAGGAACTTGAAAGGCTATCAGATCTGAAAAAATAGGGTATGAGAGAGGAAACATCATGCTTTTAAGTTCTACTTTCAGACAGAAAAAGTGATGGAGGAGTTGGTAGAACTAAAACTTAAAATTATCCTGCTTGCAATTATTTTTTTCTTCATTCTGACATGTAAGCTCTGAATATATTTTAAGCTATTCTTCTGCATATTTAAGAATAGACCAAAAATCATAAGCCAGAAGTTAATTCTTACATTTATTGCCCTTTATCATTTTATGGCTTTAACATCCTTCTAATACACTACTAAGCACTAAAGCGTATAAAACATAGCATAGAAAATGCTTCCAACTGTATCGGAAAGCAACGAAATGGTGTTTCATTGAATGTTTATTCTAAATTCTGTCTCAGCAATCACTCCTTATTAATAAAGGTCAGCATACGGACAACTTTTGGCATCAACTAACATAATTACTTCTAAATTTGTTTAAAAATATTTAACATTCCAACTAAAATTACTAACAGGAAAACACTTTAGAATATTGTTTCTACAAATCAATCACGGTTTTCCCCTCTTCCCTATGGCTACTGTATTTTCTGTGAACTGACCTTAGTCATTTGATCTGCGTCTGGTCTGACTGCTGGAGCTACATTTAGGAGCAGCTTTACATGTTCGCGCACCTCTTCTGGTATATTCTGAAGAGTATTGGAGCTTAAACGGCTCAGCTGTGAAAATAATGTAAGCATATTCACCATGAGGTCAGAAAAACCTGCATAGAACTATTTCCAATACACAACAGGACTATACTTTGTTCCCTTCATAGTTCCTCTACCCATGCCTTTGATATTCCTCCCTTCTCTCCTTTTATAACCTATTTTCTTCTGACCCCTCATAGTCTTCTTTCTGTCTCGCAACAGCCTACCTGCTCCAGGTCACATTTCTGTTTCCAACTTCTCGTTGTGTTCAGGTTATCAGAAAACACAAACCCAGTATTTTTAAACAGGTATATGTTATTATCTGAGGTGTTGCCTACAGACATTAAAATGCGGTACACACAACCAAGGCAATGGGCACCGAAAGAATTTACGACAAAGGAAACTTGCATGTGAATGTACATATGGGTCAGTCAGCTGATCCAAGCATCCGTATTCTGTTAATATTCATAGTCCACAAGGAGTGTGAAATAGCTGATCGCTACGTGGATGCCAACTGCAATGTCAAGTGATCAAATCACTCTGAAGACAGCTGTGGGTCATCCTCTACCTTGTGTTTCACACTGTTCACCCCAAAAGGTAAAGTACTTGTTCCACACGACCAGCATTCAACAGGTATATAGAGAAATCAGGTAAAAACCGAAATTTGTAGATTATAAAGTTGGTATGTCTAACCTCTGCACATATTTTTATTTGCCATGTTTTGCTTGAATTCTCTTTTCTTGTTATAAAGATGGCATGCAAGGTAAGATACTGTTATCAGATTGTTCATGTTGGAGCATGGGTGTTGTGTTCTAAATATTTAAATCTATTTTAAAACAGTCATTTTTCATACAAAAATCAATTAATAATAGTCACAAATACCTGATCCAGCTGCCTGCTAAAGCTTTTATAAATATCCTGCTTGTTGACCTCAAAAATTGGTTTCCCTTTATTAAACACTGCATACATAACAGCTCCTAGAGAGTACATATCACTGGCTGTCTCACAGCTCACAGACAGAATATATTCCGGTGCCAGATATTCAGGATTTGGAAGACACAAGGATGGCAGGTTTGGATCCCATTCCTTACAAGGGAACTTCGGCTACAAGAGAAGTAAAAGCAAGTACATTTATTAGGGATCTTCAAAGAACTTTTAATATAAGAAATTCAAGCTGCAAAACCCAATTACTTCACTCAAATTCAATTATGAATGAAAGAAACAGAGTAAGGCAAAACTGTTAAGAATCTGTCTCTGTAGCACAGAGTGGATTAGCGGATGCAGTTAAGTCTGTATATTACAATTGGGAAGTGTAATGTAAAATTGAAGCATTGCTGTAAGAGGGAAACATGAGCTATGATGGGAATTTCATTTTAGGGGGTAGCAACCAGGCACTGAGTGAATGCAACAGATTAAATAGGGTAGCTCTGCATGTCATTCAACATGACAATGAGCAGCAGCGGTACAGGCTTCAGCCTCTGTCTGAAACTATCGCTAATCTATTTTGACTCAACTGAGACAATTCAGGTTCTTTCTGTGATGACCAAAGGCACTTCAATCCAGACCTGTGCCATACGTTCAAACTTCCTGCCAACAAAATACAGAGGTGAACATTAAATGAATCTGTATTGAAATGCAAGGCCATGAAACTGGTTTCAAAGATCTGAGTTTCAAATTTAATGATGACAAAGATTCATTGTTACCTCCTGTTCAGATGGATTTGTTGACTGGATACAAAAATCAAAGCCCATAATTTTCCAGGCTCCACTCTTATTCAAAATTATGTTTTCAGGAGTAATATTTCCATGGACCATTTTCACACTGCTATGTAGAAATGACAAGCCTTCAGAAACCTGTTAATAAAAAATTATTGCATCAGGTTAAATATCCCTTAAGACATTTACAAAAATTCTGTTCCTGTGGTCACGCTTACATTGGTAAGTCAACTAAGAAACAATTTGTCACAACTGTTTTAGACTATGTCTTAAAGACTATGTACGAAGAAAATTAAAAATACATGGGTAATCAGCAGATGAGATTACTAATGTTGATTAACTATCACAGCATAAGAAGAAAAATGTTTTTCAAAGTTGAACAACTTATTCACCAAATAAAACCTGGGAGCTACTGTTGTAAGGACAACCTGTGTCATACCTGAAGCAAACCGTATTTGGTCTCGACATCATAAAGTTTGTATTCTTTAATGTCAGATGGTAAAGGAGAAGGTAGGTTTTCCCAGTTGCCAAGAGCATTAGCTAAACTTGCACAGACTGGTTCTGTACAAAATGCCAAGCAATCCCTGTATAGGAAACACATTAAAACATTTGTGGTAAATAAATGTAATAAATCTCTTAACTGTGAATAAAGAACCATAAAAACATCACATTACACATTACCAGAGCACTTGGTGCTACTTAAAACCATGTTATATTTCAGGTTTTGAATTCTTGTAAGCAATACTATACTAAAAAGAAATATACAAATATCTGAAGTATTCAAAATATACTAGAATGAAGTTATTTTATTCTCTTACATTCACAAACATCACTAATGATGCATACAATGCTTCATAAGAAGTTTTAACAAAACAACGCAAAACACAAATATGCTTGTTGTATGAACTGCAGTCTGTATGAGAAGGGAGGCTTTCTACATTATTTTATCTATTGCTTTCTTCATGAAAAACTACAGGTCTTGTTTATGCATTTTTGCATCAAGTGTTTGAAAAAGCACAGATGAAGTACACTTCTGCACATAAAGTGGACTGGTTGTAATATTGTGCTTCAAAATTTAAAATTTCCAAGTCCTAAAAACAAGGTATGTCTCCATTTCCCAAACTTCATGTAACAGACAGAGTCATTCTTTATATCCACATTCTTCATATTGGTCTGCACAGTGCTGGAGGCCCTGGACAGTCATGGCAACTCATTTCTTCTGAATAGTTTTAAAATTTCTTTGGAGGAAGCATTACATGGATGGTAGGATACAGACCTGGTTTAAGGATGAGTAATTCATGAGAACACCGAATACTGCATCAGTAGGAACACAGAAAACTCAGACTGAGTAGCAGTAATAAAGATATATTTTTTAATATATAGTTATAGGCAAGAAGACAGAAGCCCAACTTTTTGTTCATTCCATAAAAACATCACAGAAGACACAATGCCTCCGCATGAAACTACCACATAGTTTTTATGTACCTCAATAATTAACAAGCTTGCTCTTTGAAGTAAAATAAGGCTGATGAAACATGCAAACCTCTTATTACTCATCCAGATTTTAGTTTTATCTACTGACTTCCTGAGGGAAAAAGAAGTGAAAACACCATTGAATCCTAAGTGACAGAACTTCTTGGTTTCCTCCCTACCATTCTGTTAACACCATCCCGTTCATGTTTCTCTTCACAAAACTAGGGCTATAGAACTAGTTTCTGGAGTAATCACAAGGAAGAATCAGATCACAGAAAGACAAATCTGACTTTCAGTCTGACTTCAGCTTCACAATACAGCTTATATGTTTCATTATGGTTAAGGCACAGATGATAGAAAACACCAAGGGAACAGTGATTCAGTGGTTTTCATAACAAACTCTGATTGCTGTTGTTTTGAAGGAATAAAAAGATAGCTGTTTATTTTTCACTTTAGAAGCTAATTAAATAAGGACCCAAACCAGAGTAACGGAAGGATGGGGCAAATCTAATTAAAGCAACTGAATACTGCAGAAGCTGATGTCTGCCATGCAGTGTGGGTTCTTTAACAGTTCCCTGAGTAATATCAAAATGAAATTCAGAGCAACATAATAGAAAGAAAACAAGTTAAAAATAACAGTTATGCCCAAAAACGCATATGCTTTGGGAAAAACTGCAACAGATGGAATGCCTAGTAAACCAAGTATCTGTAACTCTTCACTACTATTTTTAATCACTAGTAATGACATTATGAGAGAACTCATAATTTGGCTTTTATGCTCTTTTCTCCAATAACAAGTTAAATATAGAAGAATACTGCTCATCTGTGCTGTTACTGGAATACATGACCAGTTGCAAGTAAATTTGTGTTAAGTATTTAGTAGAAATAAGGAGGTATTCATTATATAAATGCATGTAAAAATGTATACATCCTAATATTTAAAAGACATTTATTTTAAAGATATAATACCAATAATATGAAGCAGAAACATCCTATTAATAGTGGAAAAGCTACCTACACACTAAGGTCAGAAAAGTATGGCTTTTCTTTCTGTACCTACTTCAGCTGTGCAGGTACAGCAAGTACCCCCTTGCCCCACAAAGGAGCAATAAAAGAGTGACTTGCAAGCAGTTCAACAAAACCGTATATTACTTTGGAGGCACAAAAAAGACCAGGTACAGCCTCGTCAGAAGGAGGCCGTGACACATTTCTTCAACAATACGCACACTGGAAAGACCTGCAGTTCTGAAGAAATCTTGCAGCACACTTGCACAAGGTTACACACACAAATATTCCAAGCAAACTCGTCTTTCATGAAGCTCCTCCAAAAACCGTCACATCAGTTTTTGGTACAGCAAGCAACTGGACAGGTTTTGTGCAAGTGGTGTTTCTATGGGTAGTTGAACATGCTGAGCACGGATAGGCGAACAACTGCAGCAAAGCACAGGGCACTACTAAAGTCATGAACGAGAACTCTGACATAACTACACTGTTAATTTTACTCAAAAGGCTTAAATTCTTCACAAGGACAACACCAGAGATTTCTTAACACTCCAAGGTATGAATCTCAGCCTTTCTTCTGAAGTGCAGAGTTCAGGGAAAAAATAACTACAGACGCAGTCGCTGAGTCAACTGAAATACTGTGATGATTTTAGGAAAAAGCCTGAGCCTCTTCCCCAGAATACACTGGGATTCACTTGTATACAGTAATGACTGAGATGACTCTTTGCTATTTAGCATGTAATAGTTTATTTACTGTTGTAGAGTACTGAGAGCTGTCTTCAATTACCTAATTAATCTTCCTTAGGCTTTCGTGAGGGGCATACTGAACCACAGGGGCAATGACAGCTTTGAACCCTTCTTAATACAAAACGTGTTTGGTACTGGAAGAAAGATACATATGAATATGCAAGTGTCATTTAATCCCAGAAATATTTCCCCAGGTAGGCATCACAAAGATGAAGCAGCATTCCTACAGTATACTCAGCTCCTAGAAGGGAGCACTTCTGGAAAAATGCAAGTTAACAGAAACAATTGAAAATGTACAAGTTCGAAAGGTAGTGTACATGAATATTTATTAGGCTACCATTTAGAAAAACTACTTTGGAAAAAACCCTGAAACCTTCATGATCTTCCTCAATAGGAACAGGATCAGCTTTCTATTTAAACATGAAGCTGCTTTTTTTTGTTGTTGTTGTTGTTAGGTTTTAGTGTGCTCTTATCACTACAGCTGAACAATAAATCTGTAAGTCTAACCCACTACTGTGCCTAGTGACCAGCCTTACACAAATCAAATACAATAGGCATTTGAGGACCTTTTACACACGTAAGTGAGCACAACACATACAATTTACCAAAAATCTCCAATCTCACATGCACATGGTACATCTCAAAGAAAACATATGCATGAACAACCTTTTGAAAGAAAGCAATTTTTTAGAGAGTTCTTTAAAAGTGAAATTAATTGAACTACCAAATTTTCATGCTGTAAGGGTCATGTGTAGCCTTACAGCTGCAACCGGACTAAGATCATGCAAAAGAGTACTAATTAGATTCACTAGATTCACACCAGAAATGCATCGTATGGATGAAGGTGGGGTGAATACCAGTCTCACGTGAGTAAATGCAGTAAACGTGAACCTCATCAGATTTATCTGTTGAATGTTCCAGATATTTTACATCCAGTAACAACAATGATTAAGAAAGTCTGTTCAACTTCATTAGGCTTACCTGGATTCTTCCAACGGATGCTGAACAGTAAGTAGACGAGGGTGTCTAAGCCTGGTTAGCTGCTGAACACCTCGTTTTAAAGAATCAATAATCTGATCCTTTTCAAATTTTTGATACTTGTCTATTAGCTTCTTATCAAAGACAAAAACAGCCACTTCCTAGAAATGAGCAACAAAATTCACTCGGTATATAACATAGCCAAAAAACAAGCTTATACACCATTATATATACACACACACACATTTTTTGAATCCCACCAATGCAGTAAGTATTTCAAGATATCTATATATATGTACATATTGTCCTTACTTTGTTCCAATCATCAGCACATAGGTTACTGTGCACAAACTCTGGAATATTATATATTTTAAGAGTTAAGGTACTACCGCTCCTTATCTTACAAAAAGTAATAGGTAAACCACTGTGCACAGTCACAAATCAGCAGATCCACAGGACAGAAATCAGCTTGATTTTACGCGGATGAAAACATTTGTATCGACTATGAACAACTGAAATAGTCTGAACATATATGCATTCACTTGGCGTGAAATATATAAAGTGGTATTTTATTAAACCAGACCCCATCTCAGCATTCTGCTCCAAACCAGTATGATCTCTATTAAACTAGACATTCATAAAACATAATTTATAGTCACAGTAATCAATTAATTTGATCAGACCATTCACATGATAAAACATTAAGAATTTTGTAATGCTTAAACATGTGTAAAAAGAAGTGCCAGAAATGTGGTAAATGTCAAAAACAGAGAACAAGTTTCTTCCAACCAACCTCTGCAAAAGGAGTGGGACAAAATTAAGAAATTTATATGTAACTTTGAAATTACAGAGGTGGACATGAAATAAAAAATAAGATTACAACAGCACCCTGGATGCCATTAAAGAGAAATAATCAACTGGGGGGAAAAAAAAAAAAGGAATTAAAAACTTTATCATGGAACACAGACTTACTTACACTTCTGCAACAGCGTTATGAATAACAATAAAGGTTAGAAAGCAGTAGAAAATCATATGAAAACACAGTTTTCAGTCCCAAGAGTAAGTCTATGCTCTTGTACTGCACACTTTACAACCATTAATCTAATTAAAATCTCATAGGAACAATTAGGTTATTGATTTTTAAAAAAGACTTCTAGTTGAGTTAGTTACAAGTACACTTCCTGCTTCTATCCATACCAGCTCCCTGCTCCAACTCTTGGATGTGTGATGGGTCAAACATTTACATTGACACAAGGCAGGGAAGAACTAATGACAGGAAATGGAAGATACACACTATTTAAAAAATACACATTTTCCAAAGTGTGAATATGTTGAGCAACATGTGGCCAGTAACAAAATTTCAAAGTAATACAGCAGTTCTGAAAGCACTTCTGTTTAATGACAAGACAAAAGAATCAGGAAGTGAATATTTAAATCAGACACTATGGGACATCAGCAATGGTTTGAATATTTGATGATGGCTGTAAGTTCTGTTGGTGCTTGCTGCAATACAGCATGGTTTGTTTGAAGTTTGACAGAACTTTTACATATCCGAAAATTAGCTCATATTTAAGTATGTATATGAAATTGTAGTATTCTAGGTATGAAAATGATTGCTATCATATTGATTTTACAGATTTAGTTATTGCGGAGTGTCAAGAATCAAAGTAATTTGAGCTGTGTCACAATTGCTTTCAATACTTTCATTTTCATGTAACACGTCTGATGCAAGAAGAAAGCGTACAGCCACCTCTGCTCATGGATACTAAAATTTAAATGTGTTCCGATACTAACAATTCAAAATATGGCATTCTGAAATTCAATTCCATAATCAACACTGGTTTTTACATGCAGAATGCCCTATCACCATATAGTATTTTAACCCCCGTAAGTCACCAGGTATTATTGTACAGAAGAATGAAGAGACAGCTGAGTCATGGGCCACAGAACACACTCTCGATGCACAAAAATTACTGAAACCATGTAGTGCTCTTGGAAACGTTTTAAAGTACTCACTGCTTTATGCAGGGTTCCCTGTCAATTTCTGACTATATCTGTTTTTCCTTTTGTGTTTTACAAGAACTGATACTCAACCCCAAAAAGGAGGGCTACTTACTATAGCTGGTAGGGATTCTATTTCCTGTATTTTTACTGAGATAAGCGCCTGCAAAGGCTTACATAGTTACTACTGCTTTCCACAGAAAGCTCATGGGGAGCTTCCACTTTATTTTTTTTCATTTCACAGGTTTAAAGGAAGAGTATCTTCCTCCTGCCAGGATGAAGACCTTCAAGAAAATGTCTGTTGTTACTGTGTTTTTAACATGAATCACTCAAAAGATCACTGTTTAAGTTCTACAATGCCTTTGCTAAGGAATTAAATGTCACCTGTGCAAAGAGGAGTAAGCATTGTCCTCAACATGCAAGACACAGGACATGGTTTAACTGGGCTAGAATCACATTAACTCATCTGGAACACTTTTAGACACTGAAAAGTGTAAACAAGGTCTTTTTGATTGTGCTTGTGTATTTCAGAGGAATCCTATCATAGAATCCTAGAATGGTTTGGGTTGGAAGGGACCTTAAAGACCATCTAGTTCCAACCCCCCTGCCATGGGCAGGGACACCTTCCACTAGGGCAGGTTGCTCAAAGCCTCCTGTTGACCATTGTCCCAAAGACCTGGCATTCACTAATATATCCCTTCATGAAGGTTTTTTGTCCATGTACTTTTAATCACTAAATGCACCAATTTCCTTTTTCCAGCTTCTTTGGGCAGCTTTCCTTTGTACTGGGTCTGTCTGAGATGGAGTTAACTTTCTTCATAGCATCCCATATGGTACTGTGTTTTAGATTTGTGGCTAAAACTGTTGGTAACACACCAGCCTTTTGGCTGTTGCTCAACAACCCTTGCACAGGGTCAAGGCTTTTTCTTTTTCCCAGTCTGCCCCCACAGTGAGTAGGCTGTGGGTAGGCAGGAGATTGGGATGGGACACAGCCGGGACAGCCAATCCTGACTGGCCAAAGGGCTATTCCATATCATATAACATCATGCTTGGTGATAAAAACTAGGGTAGAAGAAGAAGGGTGTTTTTGGCTTCCAAGGTGGCTGTTGTTTGTAGACTAGCCTGAGGATCGGCCTGCCTGTGGGATGCGGTGAACAAGTTTCTTTGCTTTGCTTGTTTTTCCCCCCATTTCCTTCACCTATTCAACTATCCAGATCCTGACCTAAGAGTTTTCTTGCTTTTCTTCTTCCTATTTTCTGCCCCCATGCTGCTGGGGATGGGGAAGTGATTGAATAGCTGTGTGGGTATTTTGATTGCTGGTTAGGAACAATCCACCACATCCTCCAAGTCCATTTGCAATCCTGCATTCCCTATGAAACACACACCAGCTTGAAACAGATGCTGACAGTTTGAAATGCATGTCTATATTTACCCACATAAACACCCTATAAACCACAGAGAATGAAAAAGTCCTGCTCATATCTTAGCCAATACAACTGCTGTAGCAAAACAAAACAAATATAACAACAAACAAACAAAAAAAAGAGTGAGAGATAAGTAATTCTCCCTGACCAGAAAAAGGCAACCCAGGCATGTCACGCTTTTTCTCCTGCCCCCAAGAGGAAGGCAAGAATTCAGAAACACCCTAGGTCTGTATGTTGAAAAAGATGCAAACAGAACTAGAAAGTATTTCTAAATACTTTCTAAATTCTATTCCTTGATAATGGAATAGCAATACCTCTTCTATTTATCTCATTGCATACTGAGAAAGCATGTTAACAAAACCTGTAAAACATTGAAGTGCTATAGTGAGGAATGCTGCAGAAACTCAAATCCTTCTGGTTTCAATGACATTTTGAATGGTGTCAAGTAATAGTATCAGAAACTACGCACAGAACAAGAAGAAAGAAAAAAAATAACACACAAAACATTAAATAACTACAGTTCACCATCTATCCTGTGAACTGAATGATGTAGTGCTCTCAGGGAAAAAAATTAAATGTGATCATGTTAAGGATTAAGTCATGAACATAAAAGCAAAGGAAATTTCAAGGTAGAAGTCAAAGATCTTATTTTAGAAACTTTGCTTGTTTTCCCTTTCATTTCTGGTCTCTATTTTACCCATATGCACTTACGCATGTTTTTAATGACTAATCAAATGTAACTCAATATGCAAACACATGACGTTTTACCAAAGCCTCCCACTATGCCAAGGAAAACAGTCTCTCAACTAAAATACGGGAAAGCAATCCAGTATTACTCTGGTCTGTTGCCAGGAAAAGATTTTCCTCCAGCTTTTGGGGGGGTTTATACTGAGAAGCTTGCCAATGTTTTGTATAACTCTACTTTCCCATCAGTTTCAGTTATAAGGTATACAACTGTTTCACTTTTCAAATGAATTAGCCTTGAAAATTTTAATAGTAGGAAGCTTTCATTTCAAAGCTACCATATACACAGCCAAAACAACAAAAAGCTGACTTACCTACCATTAATATATTTAGTACCAAAACAGTAAAAGTTAAATACAGGTACAACAGTCTTGAAATGGAACCTCCTTAATTCTGCTAGTTTTTATGACTGAGCTGCCAACAAGAACTTTAGGTGACCTTACCCTATCTATGTCTTTAGGATCTCACTTTCTAAGCAGAAAAAGAGGCAAGTGCCCTATTATGCCAGAACAAAGTGCATAAAGTCTAAGTTAAAACAACCCAAGATGAGCAGAAACGCATACTGTAAAATTAGCAACATGTTACTTCATGTATACATGTATAACCAGAAAGACTCATAAAGCTTTCAAACAAACAGCAGCAAATCAGTTATCAAATAGAACCAGACAAACATATGCACACAAGTAAGTAATTTCCTCACATTCTGTTAGGCTGCTATTCAGTCACCTACAAAGTAAGGAAGACAAGACACATTAAAAAAAAACCCCAAACCAACCAACCAAATGTAAACATTCAAAAATCCAAGAAAACCAGAAGGCAGGAACCAGGCGGAACTCTGAAAAGAGGAATAAAATCATACATATCTACTGTCACCAGAGATGGAATATTTGTAACTGTCCAGTGACTTCAAATAGGAACCAAATTTTTCCATATTTGAAATCTTAACTTCAGCTGACCAACTTCCCTAAGACTGCTGATTTCAGTTTGTCCTGAGAACAAAGATTTCTGATCAGTTCTACTGCTGTAATGCAGTTGTTGTTTTATCTGGCTACAATGACTTAAATAATTACTTGTGTTGTTGTAAAGAAACAGTTAAGTGGGCAATTAAGCTCTTACACCCTGCTTGGCTGATTACAATGTGCGTTTACTGTAAAAAAACTAAGTGCTTGTAGCTCCAAATCAGAGACACGCTTGCAATAAAGCAAATAGGTGCATTGCTCCACGAAAGTGACTTCTGACACTTGGAAAATGACAGCCAGCACCTCCATAGTGCCCAGCCAACATTCAAAGGGTACACGCCACAGAAATAAAAAATAATGTTAAAGAACAGATATTGCAATGCAAACTGTTTGCATTGCCGCACAATTTTATTTTGCAATGGCAAACTGAATGTTGATGTGATGTTACCTAACTCGTCATATTAATAATGAACAGTAATTGCATGCCAAATCACCAGCCATCTAAAATTCCCTGCAGTATAACTGCTGCTGTGTTTTTAATGACTACTGATTTCACACAAACATAGAGATGTTAGTCAGGGTTTACAAAGATACTGCAGGATCACATAGGTAACACCTGAGCTAAAACTCTGCAGTGGTCAGAACACCCAGCCAAAGCTTGAAAAACATGATCGACGGGAAGCAAGTTACACACACTCTGTCAATGAGGCAGTAAAAGAAATTTGCTACAACTCTCCAGACCTTAAAGCTACAACAGCTACAGGTTAAATGCTTAGTGGGCACAGAGATTGTATAAAACCTACCAAAACTACCATACTTTCAGTGTTACCCTTCCTTCATATTGTTGACTAAAACCAAAAAAAATCCCAGTTGGTACACTGGGTAAATTCAGTAAATACTATATGTGTAGTTCTGCAACAGCTAGGCAGATGCTTGAGAATACAGAAGTACCTGCCTAACATTATCCAGATTCTGTCATAATTAAATATTCTCCACAGACTATTTATTCGGCAGAGCGTATTTCTTCTCTATTTGCTATAGTTTATTTTCCTACCATCTAACATATTGTATATATGTTTTCCAAAGTTACTCCTTTGTGTCCATTTCTTCTTGATAGACGTGTAGCAAGGTGATTCATTGTCTGTGGGGCTCCACATCACTTCAGCATCAAGCTTAACTGCAGGCCGTAACTTATTAACACTTCTATTTGCTCACTGAGAATTCTATTTCCTCTCCAAGTCTGAAAAAAGACTTTTCATATTTCTCCAGTATGACAAAATAATTTCCTATAATAACAAGTTCTGAAACTGTTTCAGTCAAACCTTCTTCTAAGGTCACAATCCCACTTTCATTTGCACATGTGACTTCAATTGAGTCAAAAGTTTATATACTAGTACTTTCAGACCTAATACTTTAAGGAAACCAAAAGGGAACAATACTGATTTTCAAGGAGCACAAGGAAGGCACAACTCACTTCCTCCACAACCTCCTCCTCTATGACATGCCTTCCTGTTACTCTATCTCATGACTCAACACTTCTAACCCCTCAATTTTTCTATGGCAGCTGAGCAAAATCTACAGTCTCTTTTGCTGAGAACAAGTGGTGGCATACTTCACAATTATTTTAAACTGTAAAAGTCCAGTACTGCTGCCAAAAAAAAAGGTGCAAAATAAAACAAATTGAGGAACCGACCCATGTTAAAACAAACTTCTTCCTTTTTGTCAGATCACTTTTAACTCAAGATTAATTCTTGATCTTGGTCTCAAATTGTACGCTATGCATGCAGAACCACTCCTTTCTCCCGCAGTACAGGCTTAGAGCAATTATCACCTATGTACCTGAGAATATTACATTAAGTTCTTTGGTTCATTTTACTTAAAGTACTACCCTTAGCATCAGTCAGTTGGATTTTGTTTTTAAATGCCACTTACCCACTGCTACCAAATGCTTGTAAACTTAGGTCTTTACTTGACAACCCACCTGTTTTGTTGACTTTTTAGTTCCATTAAATATCTTCCAAGCAAGACCATTACCACCACTGGCAATATGTCGGCCAACATCAAATTCCCTGGTAACAGGATTTCCCATGACTGCACTGGTGACATCAGCCGTTACCTTTGTAACGGTACTCTTCAATTTATTCAGCATGGACTCCATTGTCTCAGCTGTACACCAATGTATTATCCTACAAAGACAAGGAAAAAAAAAGCTTCATAGTCCTCTCACAATTTTTACTAACATTAAGACACATGTTGAAAACTATAACATTAGAAGATATCTAACCAAGGATGCAATAGGATATAGGAGTAACCCACAAAAAAGATACTGAAATGTAATTCCAGGGCTTTGGAGTTATACATATTCACACTGAATACACATTATCTGTGCACACCTGCCTGGGGATTATGTGTCATTGCTTCAACTCCTCTTCCAAACCTATGTGTTGATCATTGTTCCTTAGATCTAACAAAGCAATTAAGGACTGCAAAATGCAACCATTTCTTGAAAACAGGTGATCAAATGAAGCAGAGAATCTGTAAACTCCTGCCATGAATGGAAAGGTTCACACCTTGTATATCAGTATAAATCAACAGAGAGAACCAAAATCTGCAGGAAACCAGGCTCCTTTAATTCCAATGCTTATGGAACTAAACATTTTCTGAAGGGAAAGATTGCTTAAGATCCCAGACCAGCAAAAGAATAGATGTGTATTATGCAAAAGAAAGTTTAAAAATGTGTTCTTTCCTAAACTGTGCCTGTTACAATACAAGCTCAAAAGTCAGTATTTTACCCATCACACTGCTGACATTACTATTTACATGACCTAAGTATTACTGAGCTGATCAGCTGTTGCAGAGGAAGGAAACAAGAAACCATATTTTTATGCTTTATTTTAACAAAATTTTACAAGGAAGCTTTTTACACCACCTTCCAAATGTGAGAGCGAAAAGACTGCGGCAGTTTACAATTTAGCTCATCTTCCCATGCAGTGTGTACTTCCACAGTTTCCTAAACTGTCATAATTAGTGCCAAAAAAATCTGACTTGCTTATTCTGCCAGACAGAAGTTCTAAAGCGTATGTCCCATTTATGCAATCGCGTCTCTGATAATGGACAAACAAGAAAGAATGAAGACAGGAAAGAAACAGTGGAAAAAAAAATAGACATCCATTTCCCCTATTGGTAGGAGCAAAGACAAAGAAAGAATGCAAGAAGAAATTGTTTCCTGGACTCAGTATTATGTGGTATATTCAAAAGTAACATTTAAGAATACGTCTTCATATTCTCTTTCATATAAGGTGGTAAGACTACTTATTTCTTCAACCTACAGTAAAATAAACTTAAGAAAGCACCTCACCAAATGCAGTGAAATCTGCAGAAATACTGTTTTCATTTAGGGCTTTATTTGTCATGTACTCAACTCACTGGCATATAATTTGTGTAAAACTACTTCTTTGAAAAACAGAATGTCATTTCTATTCAAATGGAAGAGAGAAGATTCTGTTGTGATGAAGATGATGTTTGCCAAGTCATGGTAACAAGAACAAAAGAAGCAGAAGGCACTAACAAATAATCAGCTCAGCACAGGGACCAATCAGCCCCAATGTCCTTCTGATCTGACCTGAGGTGCTTGCTTGTACAAACTAAAGCTCTTCTCCCTGTATTATATACATTTATAAGGCAGTGGTCTACATAGATCATCTGGTGCCTATTAACACATGCGTTTATGCCACAGCTTTATCCACATTCAAGCCACAGATAGTTTCCTCAGTCTCATAAAACCTGCAGCAATTTATTTTTGATACCTCAGTCAAACCTGCCTGAAATCAACCACACTGAAGTTATTTGTACCCCTGGTACTATAGACCTGACTCCCTTAGAAATCAGGACAAATAATCTGAATAGTATTAAGTTGGAAAGACAGACTTCTTTTCTAAAAGAGGGAATAAACATACTAAACAAAACTTCTTAAAAAGTTATATGAGGTACTGAACAATCCAGTGCCGTGTAGACATGTGTAACAGTACTGCCTAGTCCAAGCAAAGACCAGCACAGTGCTGGAAGCAACACAGCTATGCTACTCCACCCTGACTATTGTCACAGCTATAGCCCACCTTCAGTACTCTTCCACAGCGAGATGCAGAAACACAACACATTGGTATTTCTCCAATTTCCATGTCAGCTGAGTGACACAACTTTGTGCTACTCTATGAAGAACCAGACCAGGAGTTTTAAGAAAATATATTATAAAAAAGAAAGGTATCCAGCTGCACAGATCTCGATCTTGCAAATACTCAACTTTAAAATCAGGAACAGTAATTATGGCTTCAACAAGACTACTCAGGAGCAGAACTAGATATGACTATAAGCATGTTCAGGGTGGAGTTGGTCTTAATTAGGGGGACTGTGAGTTTTAGATATGAGCCACTGAGTCTGAATACAATGAGATAATCTTAAGAATAATTATTGACTTGCTTGGTATGTATTAAGCGTTTTGTCCAGAGCATAGCTGGAAATAAATTACAGAAACATGGACTACCTTTATTAAGTAATTTAATTACAGTATGTGATGTTTTATTGCAATATATTAATTTTACTTTATGATTTGTGCATGCACGCAATTCTTAGCTGTTTGGTTTTGGCCTGCACAGTTATTAGACAGAGGCCAAAATCCCTGTATAAAGGAACTTTTCATCAACCTGACAGAGAGAAACAAAGATCATGGAATATTCTGAACAGGAGCTATAGGTATTTCCAGCCCTCAGAGGTTTTATTCTGCAGCTATTCCATGGGGCAAACTCTATATGCTGAAGGACTATAAAATTAATCCTAATGAGTTTAACATAACTACAAATCTAATTTACTGCTTTTTTAAATCTTGTGCTTTTTGCATTGTTTCTTTCACTCCCAGCCATCACGCCTCAGTATCAATGCAACATATCCCTGTGCTACAATTCCCAAAACTACAGAGGTGCTTTGCAAACTTAATTGCAGAGCTAGCATCAAGAAAATGCACGTGCATATATGCATGTTCTAATTCCTTTGTATAAATTTGAAAGGAAGGTTCTTCATACAGACAGTGGAAAAATGGTGTAGAATGGATTAAATCAGAAGGGCTCTCTGCTGTGGGTGACAGACTAACTGCAGTGAGAAGCCTGGAAAAGCCACTAGGTGAGAATGTTAACAACATTCCTGTGTCTGAAGGGTTAGGATTTAAAAAGCAGATCTGGTGAGCCCTGTCCAACCTGTTCCTCTCCAGCCTGACAGTATGCAAACTACTGATTAATTTAGCTAAGAGTAAGCAGTACTGAGAAACTCATTAAGCAGTTTGGATTTTAAGTTTACATCCATATAACACTAAATTTGTAGAAATCCTCATGTCAATATTTGGACTGTAATTTAAAATATCGTATTTTGCTTTATAAAAGTGGTTGTTATTACCAACTTCAGTAAAAACTCAATATATGTCAACAGGAACAATGTACCAAGAAAATCCATGCCAAAAAAAAAAGTATCTATTTTGGGTAGCATGTATAGTATCACATATCACGATGATTTAACCATATCTGAAATATGCAACTTTAGTTTTCAAGTGTACGAAAACTGGTTTGTTCAGTTCTTTTAAGACTGAGCTACTATTTATAGAAAAATTAAGAACAACGGGACAGTAAAGCAAATATCACCCACAATGACACTTCCATTTCAAGTTAAAAGGTAACAAATGAGAAAAGTACAAGATCTTAAGAGCTTTCAGAGAAGCAACACAGGACATTCAATAAACTTTTAAGAACCTTGATTTCTTCCTGTACTGAATTTCATGGGTAATGCTAATACCACTAAGCCCATGAAAGCTGGCACTAATTCTAAAAAGAAATCCGGATGGTCAATGTGTTGGTTTCGTGAATTCCCCTCACGATCGATAATGCTGATGTACATCAGCAACAATACACCAGCACGATGATGGTGTAAGCATCCAGCAGTAAGAACTGTGGCAAAACATTCAAAATGCTGAAATAAAAGTAAATACGAAATAAGGATTCTTCCCCACTCTTTAATTCTCACTCATGTAAAACCACTGCACGATTTAAAGCTTATCATTTATCCCCGAACTAATTCGGGGGCATCACACACTCTGCCAGAGTTCTGACCCACAACAAGCTGGGATTCGCTTCTGTGAACCAAGGCAGCAGGCAGGTGCACGGGTATCTCACACCACCCAACCCAACTCCCATCCCACCAGCCTGACCCAAACAATGATGGGTTCACAGCAGAAATAGGCGCTAAAACAACCGAGACTCAGAAAAAGAGGCGAAAAAAAACCCACACCAAACCCCTGAAAATCCAAACCCAAACATTTTTCGGGCACAACCAAGCTTTTGCATCCGTTACAGAAAGAACAGGTGGATCACACGCAATGACGTGCAAGGTGCAGCTGCCCTCAGAGCAAGTCACCTTCACGAATTTTATTCAGCATTTCGGTACCAGGCTGCACCTGAAAGCCTACCAAAAACTGCCGGAACGAGATCCATGCAGAGGGTCTGTTTGCCGCCTGCTGACAGGACGAACCTGATCTATATGCCCCACGACCCCCTGGATCGTCTCTTGCGGACCAGTCCTCCAGGACGAAGCATTTACGGTTATTTCCAGCGAGCGCGGACTCGCCCCGCTCCGCCGGGAAAGCCCGGCCGCGGCGCGCAGGGCATCCCCC
>NW_010225233.1:0-14720 GCF_000690775.1 Eurypyga helias | reverse complement strand
AAGGGCTGCTGGGACTTGCAGGCCGACCCGCGTCAGGGAACCGGTGCCCCACGTTTCGCTGCTTTTCTTCTCAGCACGAGCATAAACTCCCTGGGTAAGTTCCAAATTTAATGTAGTAAAAGCAAATACTCATTCAAATCTAATCGTATATTTTTTTTTTACAGCTATCAGGTAGTTAATTAAGAGTGTTACCACGTTTCGCTGCTTTTCTTCTCAGCACGAGCATAAACTCCATGGGCAAGTTCCAAATTGAATGTAGTAAAAGCAAATACTCATTCAAATCTAATCGTATTTTTTTTTTACAGCTATCAGGTAGTTAATTAAGAGTGTTAACGAGGAAAAAAATCGCTTCTGCCATGTGTAAGGGATCCTTCAAAAAGGGGAATTTGAGAATATTCTATAGATCCTCTGTGACAGAGGCGTTTCTAGAGGAATTAGAGTCCCGGGAAGTTTTACAGCCTTTTCTGTAATTGTTTTATGAAGTACAAAGCGTTCAGACACGTCTCTTAAAAACGCTGTCTTTCTGTCTAGGGACAGGTACTTTTACAGGAGCAAAATGTGCGTCTTTCTCTTGTTTTCAGCATTTTTTAAGATTAATTTTGTAGGAGACTCTTGCTTTTCTATCGCAGATTTCTTCCATGCCTCATCAAACCTGAGGCAGAGGTGTGCTGAGGTGAATGGGCCTTCAGAAGAACATAGCCTACAGCCACAGTTATGGAAATGAGCAATTTGTCAGGGTGAGGAACCAAAATTAGGTCTATCAACTTATTTAATGTGTTATTCTCAATTGTCTTGAAGACTTATTAGATATCTAAATAGCTTCGAGCTATAGACACTCGAGTAGAAATGGCGTGGTCATTTGGGTACTTACTTTCTTTCAGTGAAATCTTAGTTCGTAAAATTCTACTTGGATTTGAATACCAGGTGTAAAAGGTGAAAACAATACAAGGGGAAAGCACTGGGAAACTGAATAATCCACCCAAATATTACATATTTTTTCTCTAAAAGGCCACATCAGTCTGCCTATATGTACTTTATCTAAAACATTTCCAAAAGGTCTTCATCAATGTCATCAAATTGAAACTATTTAAAATTTTATTTGTTACTTTATCTTTTATGCCTACACATTTAAAATCCTGCTTCAATCTCTGATGCTTTATAACTATGAGAAATAAGAATATTCCATGTACCTCTAAAAGGAAAAAGATGGTATAGATTACATATAATAATGCAGATTGCCAGAAGTTTATCTTCTGCTAAGAGATGACCCTAGACTGCCTCACGGGTGCCTTTCACAGGGCAGGACATGACTTTCAGCAAAATTTAATCTACTGTAAGAGGAGCAGAGAAGACAATTGAAGACTCAGGAAATTGTTTGTTTTCTGTAATTGCTGACTCCTAGGAACTGGAGAAGTGGACATCCTCACACTACTGTGAAATTCGGAGTAGGGATAAGTCAAGGAAAGACTGGAAGAAAAGAACAAACCTGCAGCTTGAGTATCCCAGAATGCAATCTACCTGACAGAGAGGAAAGTGGCCCATCAGCGATGCTCCACAAATAAGGAGCAGGGATTTGCACTTTTCCAGGCTGACATAATTAGTCACTGCTCCCTGCAAAAATACAGAAAGCAATAACCAGGCTATTTCAACCCACCGGATCCTGCCTTTTCCAACTGTCAAACCCACTCACGCTAACACGTTTGAGCTCAGCTTACAGAACTGAGGCTTTTGAACCCGGGGAGGATTGTGCCCTTTCTTTGGTCACCATCTCTGCTCTCCCAAGTAGCTTCCAACAGCCAGGCATAACGAGGTTGAGCAGCACGGAAAATGCCAGCACGCTGGCGTCACCTGTGTCCCAAAGAGACAGCTAATTCCCCGCACGCTGCCGCCAAGCCCTGTGCTGTGGGACTGAAGACGCGTGTTTTACAGTTGGCTCATCACGGTGCGGCGCCTGCCATCGCTGTCAAACTGGGATGCTTCAGGAGTCAAAGTGTGTCCTGTCACCTTTTCCTCTCGCAATGCTAATTAGACTCTGTGCTCTGCAAGTGCACAACAGAGACACAAAAGATGTTGATGAGTCTTGTTTGTTGCTGCCCTGAACTGTAATAAATTACTTCAGGACAAGCAGATGGATTGAGCAAAAATGTTAGAATTAATCCTGTGGTTTAGAAGTGAAAACAGCAGATAAAAGTTTATGCTTCAAGACATTTATGTTAGCTCATTAAAACTATATATGGGTCCCAAGCAAAGACACTTCACCTTTGCCCAGAACTCCTTCTCAAACATAGTTTCTGCTGTGGCACATGAAGGGGAAAAGGTTTGCTTTCCCAGCTAATTAGGATGGAGAAAAATTTTTTGTCTTTGGATTGAAGAATGATATCCTATGTGAAAAAGATTTGCTGGTATGAGAAAGTCAGGCAGTGGAAATGACACAGAATGCAGCAATTTATGTTCAAAATTCATTTCAGTAGCCAGAGGACTAGAAGTTTATTGTTTTTTTTTTTAAATCTTACCTATAAACAATGTTTAAATTCCTCACAAACAACCCAAATACATAAAATTTGTGTCTCCTCTGTGTGCACTGATTTCTCTGATTGCATTTGCATTTCATCCCATCTTTCTATATAAGAAATTTTATAAAATCAGAAGACTAAACTACACAGAAGTACATATTTTGCTTACCTTACATTTAAGTTACTTACAGTTCATTGTTATCCAGGACACATGAACTGAAACCTTCAGAAAGCTTAAGTTAGCTCTGGCCATCTATACTTGGTGGCACCTACCAGAGAAGTGGATCCAGCTCCTGTTTTATGCCTGTAATTTCTGAGTACTAAAATTGATTAAGTGTGAGTGACAATTTGTGGCAGATTTATCTTATCTTTATGTATTCTGTATCAGAAAACAAGGATTTTGCATTTCTGCACTGCCAAGATAATCAGTGATGCTGCTTCTTTATTCATGTTATTTTGACAGAGGTTCAGACCTTTTCCTCTATGTAAATTCTCTTTATTTAGATACTACGACTGTGGCATAAGAAATGGAAATTTATTTTCAGTGTAATTCCAAAATCGCTACCGACAAAAAATAAAATCTGAAGGATAATTAGAATTATTCTAGAAATCCAGGAAAAATAAAAGGAAAATAAATATATTCAAGCATGCTGGCCACGCTGTTTGTGATGCAGCCCGGGATATGGTTGGCTTTCGGGGCTGCGAGCACACATTGCTGGGTCACATCCAGCTTTGCATCCACCTGTACCCCCAAGTCCTTCACCTCAGGGCTGCTCTCCATCCCTTCATCCCCCAGCCTGGAGTGATACTGGGGGTTGCCCCGACCCACGTGCAGGACCCTGTTCTTGCCCTTGAGGGTTCTCACAGGGTTCTCAGGGGCCCACTTCTCGAGCTTTGGGCCAGAAGGTCTCATTTTTAACATTTCTATCTGCTTTTCTCTTTATAACCTTGTCTTATTAATAGCCATTTGTCAGTGTAGAATTCTCAGAATTTTAGTATAGATGTAAAAATATCTTCTTTTATACACAGCCATCTTCGCGATTAATAGCAGCACCGTAGTGACTGGTCTAAAAAGACTGATTTCTTTCAAAATTATAAAAGGCTTTCATCCCATCCTCTGATCTGATGTCAAACAAGAACATTTTCAGTCCTGGAAGAATGAGGTATTGCTACACCATATAAATCAAAATCTGAGCTCATTGTCTAATTTAATCAAAAAAAGGGAAGAACAGTTTTTACTGGAAAATGTAGACATAATCATCAAATGATGGATAACGTAAGGTCAGTGGTAAGTCATATCTTAGAAGAAAAATAAACCAGAGATGTGCAGATGCAAGATTGTATTTACTATTAACCTTCACAGTGTAACTAAATAGAAACATTGGAATTAGTGCCTAGAGTGGAGCTTTTGAATCTTTATGGATTTATGAACCATGTTCAATTACATTTTTAATTCTTTCCCCATACATAACACTTTTATGACCTTCCCACCTACCAAAGCACGGTAAAAACAGAACTCTGCCACTCCAGAGAGACCGCTTGTTTCCAGACTTCCCAGACTTGAAGCCCATTTCATGTTTCATAAATTTTTATATCAAACATTCATCCCTGGCTTGCTTTCCTGTCTGAATGACATATAGGATTTTATTTTAAAGATAAATTAAATCCTTTCAGCCATATTTTCCTTATTGCAGATGTAACCCTAGAGGACCTCTGTAAAATATCATTTGAGGATGAGAGAAAACAAAGCCCAGTTTGAAAACAAAGGGCAAAATTATCCATAGCTACTTCTATGTTGAAATCTTCCTCCGTGTTGCTAATATAAATGTAATAGTTGTTGAATTCCTGCCTCTCTTCATACGCAGAGTTCAGTCACTAAGTACACTTCCAATAAAAGGTATTTATCAATATACTTCTAGCTTCAAATGCCTAGAGAGAGAGCGAGCTCTACGTACACAAAACAGTTATTTTGGCTGTAGTTCTGTCACTGATTCACAAATTCTGTCACTGAAAACAATGTATTGGGCCAAGATTTAGATGTGGTTAAGTGATACTAGTGTCTGAATCACTAAGAAATTTGCATCTCACAGAAGAGATTGGATTCAGTTCTCATATCCAGAGGGGTCATTTCCCCCATGTAAATTTAATGCAGGACTATTTGGTGTTCTTTCAAATTATTTTTATTTAATAGTTGCCCAGGGAAACACTTTTTCACAAAACAGAATGTTGTAATTTTCAAACGTTCTGATGAAAAATGCATTTTTAAATGAAAAATGTAAAACAAATGTCATTGATTCCTTAAATAGGTATTTATAGCAACTTTGACATTTGCAATACCCTTTAAAAATATTTCTAAAGGTCTAATATAAAGAATAATAATCTCGAGCAGTGTTTAAAACTAGATTCTCATGCTGTTGGGGAACAGAATGGTGCAGGAACAGTGAGAAATCAGGGAATTGCAGCGTGGCAGTGGCAGCCTCTTAAACTGCTTTTGACCCTGGGAAGTCCAGCAGCTAAACCTTTACTGTTCTTTCTACAACCTTTCACATGTGTAAGGAGTTAAATGCAACAAAATACAGTTCAACAGCACAACAGTGAAATTATGCTATTTATACTTTTAGACAGCTATTAACGTTATTAAATAGTTCAGCAAATTACTGTGGAACTAAGTTCTGTGAAAAGAACTAGTGTTTAAGAACAATACTGGAGGTGTGGAAAGAACGACTACAAACCCTTCTTCAGGTCTTTCAATACTTGGTCAATGTGTGCCTTAACAGTATGAAGGTAAATAAAAATATCTTAAAGCCTTACAAGCGATATGTTTCACATCAAAATCATTACTGGAATGAAGTACATGGGCATTTAGCTTTCCACGGTGGTTCTGTCATTTCGTGTGTACCGATTGAACCAACCCTTGCTGAAGGGAATACACCAGGCTCCAAGGCACTGAAAGGGTGGAGTCTTCTTTTACACAGGAGTCAGGTTGTAAATATAGCTTGCTTCACTTCCAAGGACTTTCATCATTCAAAACTTCTATGAATTTTCAGATCTAGAAAGACCAGATAAAGAAAAGCAACAGAAGAAAGAGAGATGAATACGCACACAGCCCACAGATTGTGCACATTATACTGCATTTTGGTTTTCTGTCATCACACACATCAATTCAGGAATTAATTCCTGTAGCTCCTGGTTTGGAACATAACTAGTAGAAGCCATACTTTGGCTGGTAGCCCAGTTCCTCTCATACAAGTGCTTCATCCATCTCCTGTTCCATTACAAAATCCATAGCATCATGAATTTGTTACACAGAAAGTGCTGTTAGTTTATGCTTAGCCAAGCTGTGAAATTGTATCTTGAATACTTTACTTTTTCCATTACAGCAAGGAGCAGAAAGGAGAAACTGTTTTATCTTCATGCAGTCATCTGGCTTTACTTCTAAAGCACAGGATTAATTCTAACGTTAAGGTGTTTCTGCTCAGTTGAGCTGCTGAGGTACACTTCTTACGCTTCAAAATTAAAGTAGAAATGCTATGAGAGTCTGCAGAGGAAGGGTTGATGCTTCTTTGTGCTGTCACTTCTGGTGACGCCCTCTTTCTATAAGAGGTCAAGCCAAGCTGCAGTAGCCCTGGCCTCCCTAAGCCTGCCCAGCACCTACCCGGGAGTAGGTGGAACCAGGAGGGCAGGAGCTCAAGGAGAAGGTAGAGATGCACAGCGGCAGGAACTGCAGCAGGAGTATGGACTGTGCATCAAGGAAGGGAGTAAACCCTTCACCTCTGTGCTGCAGCAAGAATTCGGGACATAGCGAGCGTGTGAAATACAGTATCAGCCCTCCAGCAAACATCATCACTTTCCATTTGCTGCAAAGGCCTCCTTCTTAACTCCCATGGGCAACAACAAACACGATTCCTCAACCTCTTTTGTGTCTCTGTTGTGCACTTGCAGAGCACAGAGTCTAATTAGCATTGCGAGAGGAAAAGGTGACAGGACACACTTTGACTCCTGAAGCATCCCAGTTTGACAGCGATGGCAGGCGCCGCACCGTGATGAGCCAACTGTAAAACACGCGTCTTCAGTCCCACAGCACAGGGCTTGGCGGCAGCGTGCGGGGAATTAGCTGTCTCTTTGGGACACAGGTGACGCCAGCGTGCTGGCATTTTCCGTGCTGCTCAACCTCGTTATGCCTGGCTGTTGGAAGCTACTTGGGAGAGCAGAGATGGTGACCAAAGAAAGGGCACAATCCTCCCCGGGTTCAAAAGCCTCAGTTCTGTAAGCTGAGCTCAAACGTGTTAGCGTGAGTGGGTTTGACAGTTGGAAAAGGCAGGATCCGGTGGGTTGAAATAGCCTGGTTATTGCTTTCTGTATTTTTGCAGGGAGCAGTGACTAATTATGTCAGCCTGGAAAAGTGCAAATCCCTGCTCCTTATTTGTGGAGTATTACTAATGGACTGGGCACTGCACAGCCCAGTGAGAGACAGCACAGCACCCCTCTATAAGGAGCTGACAGTATAACCAACTGATCCGATTACTGGCAAAGTGTCCTCAACTCCCCTGTTACGCAGGAGGAATTTCCTTTTCACATACAAGGTTTACTGGTTATTCTGGAGAATACTAGCTCTCCAGAGCGACCAGCAATGATTATAAGGTTAAAAAGCAGGAGATAGAGTCGTTAACAATGGGTTCACAATACAGCTAGAAGCATTTTCCCCCTGTATTTTAGTTTAAAACTATTTCATTTACTTGGCAGGGTAGGTCTCCAGACTTCCAATTTAAGCGTAAAGGTCAGCAGAGAACAATGTTTTTGGAGAAGTCATTAGCTATAAATAAATCAGTTCATAACATCTGATAAATAGCCTCCTGAAGAGGGATCTTAGTAAATACATTCCACTCTTTCTATGTGCTCTCTCACCCTTTGTTCGCTTCTTTTTCATCAGCCAAAGGCAGGTGCCAGTCACTCTGCCCTCTCTAAACAGATACTGTGATTGTGGCTAATTCTGTGAGCTGTGAGAATGCTGAGAGCAGTGGAGCCTGCAGGGAATAAAACAGAATTTAGAATTGTCTTGCTATCACCATCTTCTTCCGCATGCACGTGGAGAAATGAATCCTCGATAGCTGGAAGCAGCAGTAGGGAAGCCCGCAGCTGTTTGAAGCTCATCCTCCCATCTGGTGTCAGCTCCACAGTCTGGTGCCTCAAGGAGACCTAGGACTGATGTGGGTATTGGAGAGAAAAAAAAAAGAAAAAGTAGGTATAAATGGAAATTTAAACAAAGTCATAAAATTATCTTGTAATCAGATGATTTTTCCCATTAAAATACAGCTCCTATGTGGCAAATCTGCACGATGGTGAAGCAGATGGTGCTGTGGTATGTGTATTTCAGAAAATGGGAAGGAAGGAGAGAGAGTTCTGACAGCTGAAGGTACCAACCCATGCAGCTATTTTAGTACCAACCGTGCTGTTTGGATCTCACCAGACATATTTCCCAGGAGAAGATGGAGAGCAAACAAAAGAAATGTGTTTGTCGCTGCAGCCAGACAAGAAGAACTGATAACACTTAAAACATCCTCGAGTAGGAGTTGTGTATGGGAATTATCACTTCGCTTACTGCATCCAGTCCTTAGGAACCCAAACTTTCTTGTATGATTCAGTGGAGTGTAGACGTCTAAACATCTCTAAGCAGCTTATCCTTATTACCTAACACAGGATGTTTTTGAAGTCATCTTCTGTGAATGTCCCTAACAGTTAACTTCTGATTTTTTTTTCTTTTTAATTGCTTTTGTATTTCTTTCTGTGCTTTTGTATTTCTCGTGGAGGAAGATTCTGGCTGCATCCAGTGGACAACAGCAATGCGCCTTTAGTTTCCTGTGCTGGCTCTTTAGACAAAGTCCGAGTCTCATCCTTTTCCTGCCTATTACAAAATACATATCCCATTTCAGCCCTCGAGGTATGAATGCTTCATCTTTATTTATCGACAGACCAATTTCAGGCACTGGGCATGAATACAAACACTGTAACTAAAAAAATGGGGAAAGTCTTAATAAATTCTCTATACCACAAAAAAAAAATAATTCTTCCACCATCCTTGTTTGAGTCTTTATTTATATCCATCGCCAAGATCTGGGAAAATAGGTGAGCCTTTTGAACTGAGCAAAAGGAGCCTGTCCCTGAGGCTGCATATGAAAATGAACCATTCTGTGAGAATCAATCACATATTCCCAGAGACAAAAGGAACACAGGCTGCCAGCATCCTGCCATTCAGGGACCATAAAGCAGGCAGAGAGCCCATTTACCTGGCTTGCTCAAGGAAATGTTAAGTAGCCCAGAGCTCAGTTATGTCTATCATGCGCTTTAGAAGGCTTTACTCTTTAGGGTATATTAAGAGTATGGTCAAGGAAGGCCTTTGGCAGGGTTGGAATACTGCTGCACCTTTGAAATTCAGTGTGACTGTAACTAACCTCTTGAAGATTCATGGAACTGAGTGCAACTTGGGATTGGTTTTAAATCATACAGTCAGCTGAGTCCACAGTTAATTTTAGTGTTCGAGTAAGTCACAAAAAAAGGCACCTGTAACCTCATCCCTGAAACCCCTTTAACACCTGTATCCCCTCTCATCTTGGTTTTGATACAAGCCTAGCTTGGCTGACCTAAGGATCTAGTCCCGAATGCAGCCCATAATGTTTTGCATACAAGTGTATCTGAAAGAAGTAAAAATGCAAGGAATTAAAATCTATATATCAAATTTTAGTCTTTTGCTTAATGCAAATTAAATAGTCTACAACAAAGACATGAAACATCTGCTAAACTAAGCAAAAATTAATGAAGAAGAAAATTAAGATTGCTTTGTTGTTGATTTTTATCAATTTGTGTTCAAATCTGAGAAAGATTTAATAAGAATGCTGCCAGTTTGTGGCTAATTCAAAATGATTCTTAATTGCTTAGCTTCTATTTATGTTTTTCTTGCATATTTTGGAGTTCTTCATAAAATTGCTAAGTTTGTGGTGCATTAATTCACCAGCAAATACTTTACAAACATTTCCAAATATATCTTCGCTCAGTACTGATGCAAAGTTATGCTGCTAATACTGATGCAAAGAACACTGTAGATGGCAGCTTTGGCAGTCCAGATCATCTTCAGCTCTATCTGCTGGGCTTTTTTGGCAATATTTCAGTCATGCTCCATTTCTCAGTGAGTTCATCTCTGGAAAGTGACAGGAAAAAATGTGTTTTGAATAATTATGATACAGAGGGCCTAACCAGGGAAACCTCAGAATAAATCAGTGAGAATTTCCAAGAGTGCGTCATGCCCTTGAGAGGTGGACTCAGAATCAAAATTTTGGGATTGTGCTCCCACCAAGGTCCAAGGCAAAGTCTCCCAGTGACTTCAGATGGAACAGAGCTTCAGCTTTTCATTCACGTTTCATTGTCACTGTCAGTACTGTTGTTTCTTCATGAACCATTTATGTATTTGGATCACCTGGGAACTGTATAACTGCAGAGACCAGGAGCACCTTGTTTTCCTATCAGCTTCTTTCCACCCCACTGCCTTATAGAATCATAGAATCATGGGATCTTTTATGTTGGAAAAGACCTTTAAGACCATCAAATCCAACCATTAACCCAGCACTGCCAAGCCCACCACTAAACCATGTCCCCGAGCAACTTGCCCATGCGTGTCTCAAATCCCCCCCTCCACCACCTCCCTGGGCAGCCCATTCCAATGCCTGACAGCCCTTTCCAGGAAGACATTTTCCCTAATATCCCATCTAAACCTCTCCTGGCACAACTTGAGGCTGTTTCCTCTTGTCCTATCACTTGTCACTGTCAACCAACAACCCCCAGGTCCTTTTCTGCCAGGCAGCATTCCAGCCACTCGTCCCCAAGCCTGTAAACACTAATAAACAACACCCCTTAGTTTACTTGGGGAATTACATTGATTTTTGTTTTCTGGAAATAATATTGACTTCATCTAGAACTTACACCGAATTTTATATTTATAAGCATGAGCCAGGTCTGGGATTTCCATTCTTGTGTCACCTCTCTGTAGGCAGGTACCTTCCCAGTATATCCTGGATGTGCTTCAGCTGCACAGCAATGCACTCGCTGTTGTGCTTGGTGCACACTCTTCCATAGCAGAATCTTATGTTTAAATAAAAGATGTTGCTAAAACATGACTCTCCTTTTTCCAGAAATCTCCCTGCATCCTGTGACTCTGGTTCTCACTGACACTAAGGTCACTTTGTGTTGCCAGGAAATAAACGGAAATCTGACCTTACACACAAAATGCACAATAATGAGGAATGGGAATTGTGGAAAATAGAAAAGAACAACTTGCGTGGAAAATTGCTATTTTTATTCCACATCTGCAAATGTTCCTCTTCAACGGAGATGCAAAAGGAGCAAAATTCCTATAATAAGACTTCTCATGGGTTTACCAGGGGGAAGGCAGAACTTACCTGCAATGCCTGGCATCTGCTGGAACATAAAATTCTGGAAACAATACTGGCAAGTGTGGTATATATCAAGTGAGATCGAAAGAAAGGATAAAAAAACCTGGCAGAAAAACGAGAAGTTTATTTACCTGCTATCAAAGCAATTGTAGAAAGCCGTTGATAATATTGCCATACTATTATTCCTCTGGAGAGCAGTGTCTGTCATGGACAACAAACTTCCTGAAGATTCCAGATTATTTATTTTTTCTGTAAAAGATCTGCAAAGAAAAGCATTAGAGATTTTACCGCGTTGCAATTTTATTCCTGACATACGAAAACACAGTGTTATAGTTATCGTTGGTACTACTTTTTCTGTTATGATTTTATATATTAACAAAAGAGAGATGGCTCTGTAGACCTCTGGGAATATTTTGGTATAAATTCCTGCAATGAAAGGGCTACCCTGCAGTAACCCACATTAGTGTGCGCGTCTGATTTATGCTAATAGCACTACTTGAATCAGAAAATCCTGAGAAGACCCTTTAAACAGGCAGTGGAAAACAGTAAATAATAACAGAAGCACACTTCACGTTTCAGCATCCCACAGAATACTATAGAATAGAATTTTTACAGATTTTTATAGTGGTTTTACAAGGAAATTTCCATCAAACCAAATGCCTCATGTTAGTAAAATTGTCCAGTAAAGCTCATGACCCATTCAGTATCATATCTTCACTGTTCATCCCCAGGGTAAAATAATAGTAAGTAGGGTTTGGAACTAGAGTAAATGAAATATTTTTTATTGTTACCAGTATTTAAGCTATTTTAAATGTCTTTACAAAGTGAGGCTTCTTACAACCAAAAATATTTGGTTTGTATTATAAGCAAGAAATGATAATGCTAACAGTTTTGGTATTGTGCAGACTAGCAAAACATGAATGCTTTTGCCAATATCTTACTCTATTTTAATTCAGGGTACCATGAAAATTGTCTGTGAAGGAAAGTTGTACGTTGCTTCTTTTCTTTTGGACGCACAATAATTTCCCATTTTACATTCAGGCAACATATACCCAATTCCTGTTTATTTTAACACTGAATACACCACGAATGCACGTTTATATTGGCAGATTATTTGCTTCTGTAGCCGATGTGTGAAAAGAAATTCTGCCTCGAAAGCTTCGTGCTACATGTAAGCAATAGGAGGAGCTGTTGAGCAAGAAATGTTTTTCCACATGTTCAAACCATTACATGGTACATAATTAAGTGTATTTGTGAAGCTGACTCAGGGATGGCTTTTCGTTCCTTTGTCAAAGGAACAAAGTCAGACCGTGTCCCCCACAACCCCAAAATTAAATCCTTCAATGACAACTGATATCCCAAGTATTTATGATTTTTTTATTATTGATCTCCAGTGTTTAAAATAATGTGTTTGGATCTTGAAGTTCTCTTTCTCCACTGGGGAGATTTCCTAGAGTAAGCAGTGCCAGATTCGGCCATGGAATGTATAATGAAACTCCGCAATTGGGCTTTTTACCTCACTCTGGATCAGATCACTGGGCTGTCCTGGTATTGCTTTGAAGGTACTTTATGTGTAGAACTTGTACTTAACACCTAGATTATTAACATTTAATTAGCAGACAGTTCCATTTATAGAGCTGAGTATTTACATGGATTACTTAGAGATCGGCCTGTCACAATGACAATTGCTACGCCATTGCATCTGTTTAGCAGAACAAGACTCTGCCTATTGTTTCATCTGCCTCCCACTCAGAAAGGAAAGCTTGAGACACTCTGCAGCTGCAGAGCGTGTCAGATCATATTTTCACAGCTGAAATGCTTTTAGAACCAGCTCAAACTTTCCTGCAGCATAAAATATGTATACTGCAAGATAGGCAACAATAATAATTTGGCTAATAGACAGCTCCAAGGTAATAAGGAGCATCTTCTGCTTCTGGGGGCATTTAGCACAGAGAGGATCCTGTACTTCTTTAGAGAAAGTTGTTGGACAGTGCATGGATAGGAACCCTCAGCCACTCAAATAACAGTGAGGAGATGCACGCTGGTGGCTGGAAGAGTGATTTGTGCACTCTCTGGCTTGAAACCGCCTTATTTGACTTCGCAGTTCCATAGCCTGAATTCAAATAGCCACCAGTGAACTGCAACTTTCGTACAAGTCACTGTTCCCTGACAGTACATACACACTTACTGCTCATTAGAATGATGATTAAATAAATAATGAATTCGTTGGTGGTAGTGAGCACTATTCTCCACTTTTTTACATTTATTTTCTCTTTCATTAAACATAACATTAAATAGAATTAAAAGAAGCCATAATATTGTTGTTACTAAAACTAAACACAATCCTTACAGAGCCAGCTTTGCTCTGTGGCCACAGCGGCCACCTCCAGCTTCCAGCCAGCACAATGAAGAACTCGAAGGGGACTCGCTGCAGCAGGCACAGCGAAACGCCAGGGAGAAGTCAGCTCTCTGAGGGCCCGCTTATGAAGACAAATCGACTGTGCTGAGATCTGTGTTGTGACACAAGCGTCCCAGGCACGCTGAGACTCAGTTCAGATAGAACAAAAATCAGGCTTCGTTTAAACTGAGAAGTTTTGTGAGAAAAGCTCGATTTGCAAAATGGGGACTTGGTCTGACCGAAAAGCTTCAGGCCAGATGTGGCTACAGGGTTTGTAGGAGCAAAAATATTATTGGCACAGCCTCTGTTTGTCACATTTAGTCTTATGTTTCCTGGAAGTACGCGCTGAGTCAGCTGTTCGGTCAGCATCACGAGCTCAGATGCTCTCAGGTCTGTGTTGTTACCACATTACCAATCTCATGGGGGTGTATTTTGGCCTTTCAGGTAACGAGCCCGTGGCTCAGCTCAAGTGGACGGTGACAGAAGGGACGATCAAGGTAAGAGTTTCTTCAGGCCTGAGGTGTACAGCCTTGGATAGTGTTATGTGCTTCCAAGATTGAAAGCAGTATCATATACATCTGTCACTGACTTCCTGCTTCTCAGAGCTGGATGTAAGAATTGGACACTAAAAGGCTTAAATCATTGACTTTGGGTTCGCCAGGTTTGGGTTTATGTAATTTACTTCAGCTGAATGATAGCAAAACACGTGATTGTGTGCATTTAGGTGTGACTTCCATGTCACCAAAAGTCCTAAGGAAGCGGGAACTGCTGGAAAACTTGGAAGGCGCGTACCTAAACACTCTGCCTTGGCTGAAAGGCAGCTTATCATATTTTCCACTCCACATTTCAAACTGGTTTTGTGGCTTGCTGATTCATTAACACCACTCGTACGGGGTCGTATCAGCTGTCCTGCTCTTTGAGGCTGGTTGATGAGTTTTGTTGGGTTTCAGCCCCCCGGGGCTGCCAGCTGGCTGCGAGCACTGCGGCTCCTGTGCAGCTCAGGCAGTCCCTGAATGGTTTATATGCCAGCACACTTCCGCTCATGCGGTCACAGATTGTCATTTTCGTTGCTTATCAGTTAGCAGCAAAATGACAGCTTACAGAAATGGGTCTGAGAGACTGGTTTCCCCCCACCCGGGGAAGACGCTGTCAAGGCAAACTCTGCCATCAGTTTAATAACTCAGCAATTCCTACTTCTGTAGCGAGCCCGTGGTGTCAACGGAGACTACTCGGTTGCATTGGCTGGATAATCTGGGAAGGTTATCCTCTCCGTAGCGCTACTCTGATGCTTCGTTTCCCAGGGTTTTCAGCAGGCGCGGAGGCGGCGGACAGGGTCACTCCGCCTTCTGAAACGGGGCCGGCCGCCGC
>NW_010225232.1:0-14085 GCF_000690775.1 Eurypyga helias | reverse complement strand
CAAACCGTTCTGTGATTCTATGCTACTCAGTTCTGATTCAGCTTTCTGTTAGTGCCAGGCTCAGTACTGGAATCACACTTTGGTCCAATACAACCAAGACAAAACTCGTCATGTGCTATTACCTGAACTACTTTGCGGATGATTCTGTTGAAGAGACCCATCATCTGACTGCTGGGCAGTTCCACCTCCTTTTCCAGTTGCTCCAGAGATTTATGCTGTAGGCCAATCCCCAGAAAAAGGGCCTGAGGAAATGACACATATTTCATTCACAGAGGCTTTTAGAGCAAATACATGTACATAATATCCTCTACAGTCCTTAGGTTTTTCCACGTACTTGCTCTACTCAGGTAACACAAGGCTTCCCTGGTACAAGCTGAAGCTTTGCTCAGATGCACTGGAACACCCCTAAATTATTCTGTAGATGGCAGGTGCCATTCCATACTTCATACAGATGAATGAAGTACAGTTCAAGAGCCAGAAGATTTGGGGGGGGTCTGTAAGCCACAGTTTACACTGTATGATAAATACATGGAGTACTTCACCGAACACACAACAGAATATGATCCCCACAAATTTTATTCAAAGCAAGTGCTAAAGGTGCAAAAACACCACAAGCAAGAGGAGAAATCATGGAGAGGACTACAAAAGAAGCAATTAAGTGAAGCAAGGTCTGTTTTTTTAAAGATGACATAGAAACTATTCCAAACACACATACAGAGAGAGGTGAAGCATGGGTTGTTGTCACAGTGATACGAACCGACTGTGCAGCAGAGAGAGAGATATCACCCATCTGGTTGAGAAAGAACATCCTGGCAACGGCAGGTACCATATCCATGATGAGATGATAGTCCACCATGTTGCGAGAGTACATCTCCAATCTCTTCAGGTCATACGGAATGAAAACCGATTCTAATTCAGCACGGCTGATAGCTGACGGACGCAATAAAAAGACACCAAAGTCAAGACTGTTCTTCGTAGCCACCCAGGATCTCGGTATCGATCAAGTTCCCACATCACTGAGTAGAGGCCAACTGCTGTCCCACAGGTTCACTTCCCAACACACTAGGCACAGCACTGCTATTCAGACTGGCTTGGTTATTCAGAGGCTTTTCAGACACACATCCAGCATGTCAACCCAAAGGTGCCAGTGAGACTGAAAACAGTGAGGGTCGAGAAACCCCAGTTTGCCCAGTATTTAACTATCTTATGCTGCTTTTACTGTTGACGAGCTTTGTTACCTTGTAGTAGCAACCAAAACTCTTTCACCAAGACAGATTAGCAGGTTTTCTCAAGAGAATTCCCCCCTGTTAGGCATACTGAAGAAACAGCAATTTGGTTTTAAGCCAGAAGTGACTGTTAGAACTGTCTTGTCTGGCCCCTTTTTTTATACTGCCTGGGCGTTTGCCCCCACAAGTGCTGCACTGAGCCCAATAACATGCAGCTGAACCAAAGCCTCTCTCTTAGAAAGACATCACTTTCCAGTTTCCAAATCTGTGATGACAGCGTTCTTCCTAACATCCTACACAAGCTACTCTGCCTACTGACCCTTTCTAGTCAAGGCTTCCCTTTTAATTACATGCTGGCTTTGGCAGGTGTCAGCATCCATCTATGTTTTGTCATGCTTTTAGCTGTTCCAGTCAAGAGCCCTCTAATTCTGTGTTACTTAAATCTTTTCAATCAAAAAAGCAGGAAAAAACCCCCACACACACCAGAAAAACACCACTACCCATTTTCAGTGGCAGAAAATGTCCTCTTAGCTTTTACTCAGAAATACAAGCATTTTTCTGGGTAATAGGAACAAAACACAGTAACTGAGCAAGTGCAATTCATGGCGCTTCACAAGAGATGTCATATAGTGCATGTCCCTGACAACTCTGCTAAACATTCCCGTGTACCATAGACATAAACTGCGAGTAACCGAACGCTGTGTGGCAGCGTACTCACGCGGCTGTGGCGGCTGTTTGACATTTTTATTCTGTAGAACATTCAGTGCCAACGAAGGAGAGAATGTGCTGAACTGGTAGGAAAGCAGAGAAAGGAACCGCCTCCTAAAATCTGTAAGACAAGATGATAAAATAAGTGACTCCTGTGAACCTCTACAATAAATATTCCAGAGGATTCTTCTAGCATTGGAAAAATCCAAATTACCTTTCCAGAAGGCAATAAGCCAAGGCTCCTGTTCAGTGTCCTCTTCGTTCAACGTCTTCAGCATGATGCACGAATGCTCACCAGTCAGGTCATTCTAGTAAAGATATATTTCCCATCATCCCCATGAATCTTTTGTACTCTGCTCAACTGAAGACAGCAACAGTTGTCTACATCAACAACTACCCGCGTACCTACTGCTACTGATCACTACTACCTAACGTAAACATAGAATCACAGAATGGTTTGGGTTGGAAGGGACCATAAAGATCATCTAGTTCCAACCCCCCTGCCATGGGCAGGGACACCTTCCACTAGACCAGGTTGCTCCAAGCCTCATCCAGCCTGGCCTTGGACACTTCCAGGGATGGGGCATCCACAGCTTCTCTGGGCAACCTGTCCCAGTGCCTCCCCACTCTCTCCGGGAAGAACTTCTTCCTGATATCCAATCTAAACTTCCCCACTTCCAATTTAAACCCATTCCCCCTTGTCCTGTCACTACAGGCCCTTGTAAAAAGCCCCCCCCAGCTTCCTTGTAGCCCCTTCAGGCCCTGGAAGGTGCTATAAGGTCTCCCCGGAGCCTTCTCTTTTCCAGGCTGAACAAGCCCAACTCTCTCAGCCTGTCCCCAGAGCAGAGGGGCTCCCGCCCTCGGAGCATCTCCGTGGCCTCCTCTGGACTCACTCCAACCAGTCTATATCCTTCTGATGCTGAGGGCTCCACAGCTGGACGCAGCACTCCAGGTGGGGTCTCACCAGAGCAGAGCAGAGGGGCAGAATCCCCTCCCTCGCCCTGCTGGCCACACTTCTCCTGATGCACCCTATGAACTTCTAGAATTTGGTAAGTCCCAGTGCTGAAGGATTCTGGCTTCTTGAGATAACCAATAGTCACCAATGCTGCAAATTCCAGATACAGCTCAAGAGCCAGAAAACCAAAAGAAAAATGCAGTGACGTGGAACAAACCAATTATTGTCTCCAGAAGTACTGTATCTGCCAGTGCTATTTTTTTTTGTAAACACCTTGAAAAACAAGAGCAGTCAGTTCAAGGGCCACTTTCTTATTTTACCAATGACCACGTTAATAATCCTCAACAGCTGCACCTTTGCTCTAAGTTTTAAGTGCAAACTACTTAGAAGACCACTTCACAACCCTAAAACTTTACTCATTTAGCTAACTATAGGCCCAAAGAAAACAAATGAACAAAAACCAAAACCCAAATGGAGTCTCAGAAAACCTTTCCTGCACAAATCACATCTCACAGAAGCTGATGGAAAGATGCCCAGTGATTTCAATAGGACTGGATTTCATTCAGAAACAGGATGCTACTTACTGGTGTCTGCCTCAGATAAACTGGCACAAATCCAGCACGTTTCCAAAACCTGGGGAAAGGGAAAAGAGGGAATGCACTGACAACTACGCAGCTGTTGATTCTACACTAGTAACTCTGGTTAAGTGCAGTCTATCTGCTGTACAACAGTAACTGTTGAAAAGTAAGCAAAACTCCATACCCCACCAACTAATGAAAATGAACACTGACAGAAAGTAATAACGGCAATCAAAATGACTGAGATTCGAACATACAAGAGTGGAAGACAATGACAGTGATATCAAAACATTAGCAAACTTTCAAAGACTGAGAGACAGGATACAGGAGTTATTGTATTTGACATGCTTCCAGGACCTCCTTTAAAAATAGGCAAACAGGTTTTGACCAATAATACCACAGACTCCTAAGGGATACCCTGGGGAGTGGCTGAGGGTTTACATTTTCCTTCAGAGACTTTGCTCTTCTTCAGTGATTTTCCCTGGCAACTTCCAGGGAAAGATAGTCACTTGTGGACCAGACAGAATCCCAGACTGATCA
Source organism: Eurypyga helias (assembly GCF_000690775.1). Classification (NCBI taxonomy): domain Eukaryota; kingdom Metazoa; phylum Chordata; class Aves; order Eurypygiformes; family Eurypygidae; genus Eurypyga; species Eurypyga helias. Next base: position 10,078 of record NW_010225232.1, on the reverse strand, counting down.
CCAAAATCCTGCTGACATCCCTTTCCACCCTCCTGTTCCTTCTTGCATCTTGCTGTGAACTGATCGTTTTGCCCAGTAAAAGGAGGTCTAGTATAAAAAGACCTGCTGAGACCAAACATATGGCATCCCAGACAAAAGAAAGAAGCCAGGCCCCAGAGCATCCACAGGCCATGGGACGGCTATTCATCGGCTGGGGAGGAGGTTGGAATAGCCCTACATGTGTATCCCAGCCTCTCCCCACCCCATTATTCATCCTTCTTTTCTCTATCCCACCACAGCTAACAAGTTATTAAAAATGAAGTAGTGAAACACTTTATTCTCCCCCCTCTGCCCCCAGAGGGATCGTTCAAATAAAGTAAGACATCTGAACCATTTGCTTTATAATTTGCAAAGACTGAGATCATCAATAACCATTCAGTTCTGACGGTCTCCTGACCTGTTAAACAATTCACCATCACATTTTGGCATGAGCTTTGCAGCGTGCTTGCCACAGAACAAAACAGCCTACAGCCTGTGTATCTGAAATGCCAAATCACACACAGCTGTCTGACATTGTTCTGAAGGGGTCAGGCACAAACGACCTCTTGGCACCACCTCTCCTTCTCCTGATCCGAGTCTTGTGTGCTTGTACAGCACCCTAGGTCTTCTAGGGGGTAGGCCGACAAGGAACCAAGGTTTTAGGTGATAAATGACTGCTTTGCTTTTAGGCTAGCAATAGGAAGAATTCTGCATTATTCTGAAACTGTCTCCCAAACTATGGATTCATAGCTTCCCACACTGTGGCTGAGAAAGTCTCAGAAACCTAGGTATTTTACAGAATTTGATAATATTAAAGAAGTTTGCAGTTACTACAAAACCGTATGTTTTTATATAAAACCATGCTGTAAAGTGGAGATAGAAGTTAAGAAAAATTAATAAATTATTTACTGCTGCAGTAACTCAGTTCCTCCATGGTGAGAAAAGCAAGAAGCAACTGCCGTTGCTGGTGAGAAGCATTTACATCAGTCAGGAAATGAACAAGTAGCTTCTAAGTCAGCAGCAGCTCAAGCTTCTGCAGGTCATAGGAAGCAGCCTTTAACTTCTCCCTACTTAGTACAAGCTGTTCTTAGTTCTCTAGCCTGGAGAAACTGAGCAATTAAAGCTAGTTAACTGTTTCAGAGGGTCACAGAGACAACCAAGAAGGGAATGGGCTTGCTCTCAGAAGGAGTCTGAGGCAAAACTACCCGAAAGGATGCACTTAGGGATCAGCCATGCTGTACATCAAAAAAAGATCTTACAGGAAAAGTGGGCTTGGGTGTGTTCTAGTTTTAGAAACCTAGTGAAACATACAGAGATAAAAAAAATATCTAAGGGCTAAAATAGCTGCATCTATATCTACACATATATTATTTATGTTAATTAATACTTACTATAATATATAATTTATACAGTTATATTTTTGCACTGGATGTAACTAGCAAAAAGAATAATGTCTTACTTGAGTAGTCTTGGTGTCAGGCCGTAAGATACCCCCAGATAGTCTAGGTTTTCAGCTTGTCTCTCGCTCAGTTTGAGAAGTAAAGGAGGCAAGTCTTTCCGAGGTGTCACAACCTCCTCTAATAAACTAACAGTCTGAAAAATAAAGTGGAAATGGGTTAGTAGCAATCCTCACAGAAATCTGCAAATGACATCTCTTATTCTGTATAAAAAATAAAAATGAGTACTTCCTCCTACAGAGAGAAACCATTATTGAGACTTACAGTCAGAAAAACCCCAGCGCAGCACAACAGAAAATGCAAACAAATGTACTAAGCTCCTTACCTCGCTGCTTACAGTTACAATTTCTTTTGGCTTTTGAACTGTTTTTTCATCCAAACACGGGAATTTGCCTTCATAGTACATCTGCAGTAAAGTCAGAGCTCTGCTGCCGTAGCCCATCTGTGAAGTAGGAACAACACACTTAGAAGCAGAAAGATGTATCTGGTTTTTAAGACAGGGCACCAACGTTCTCCCCTTACCACGCCAGTAATGCACAGTCACTGCAAAAACGCGTTTTCTTTGCTACCTAGCAGCTCCACGGAGAGAGACCCTACAGAACCTGGATGTCTGAGATCACCATGACAGCCCAGTCTGCAGGTTAGGAGGGTGCAGTAATTCTTGGTGCTTAACTCTGGCACTCAGAAAAAGGCACAATGTTGTGTAATCTCTCAATAAATATCTGTATACTGGCATGCTACAGTGCTGCCCAGTACAGACTGGTTTGCTACCCACCCAGAGGACAGCAATGCTGCCCAGCTTGCTGCAGCACCTGACCATTCTGCTGCATCTGACCTCATTCTGGTACTACCTCAGGCTCAACCCCCAAGCTTAAACCGCTGAAAACTGGAGCAATTGAAATGTTTGCCCTGTTCTTGAATTCTGCCCGCAGAGCCATTCTCATGGCACCACTGCTGACTATTCACGATAACTGGGTTCCAAGGTACTTTACCCCCTGATAATCCGGATGAACTGCGATGCGAACAATACGCCCCCCAGAGAGGCCCCCGAAGTCTGGATCTTGGAACTGTGTAAGAGACAAAAGTCAGTTTAAAGAACACAGGTGGGTACTCTGGAAATAAGAAAGAGCGTTGGTATGTATCTTGGGTGTGAGTTCACAAAAAAAACATTTACCTGCTCTGAAATGGTCCAGGGAATAAGGTCACCAGAAGCCTTCTTTCCCCTAGAAAGGCTGTTCATGATAGACTGGCGGGAGATCTCGCCCTCCATGCACACCTGCCGGAAAAGGTAAGGCCATTACTGGAGAGAAAGTGTTTTTCCTACACTCACATCCCTACAGCAGACCCAAATCGACACGGTTGCTGAGTCCATTATGCAGTACTGACATTTCATGTGATCCCTACTCGGCGACATGATGAGCCGACAGGCATGTGCCTACAAACCGGCTCTGCCCTGGAAAGCCCTGTCTCACAAAGCACAGCAGCGGGCCGGTCAGGTCCACGTGACGCAGCAGGCGTTACACCGTGGGCCAACAGAAGCCAGAAGAGATTCAAGCATAGAAAGTGCTCTAATGCATTCCGTAGTCCATCAACAGCAAACATAAAAGCTTGTCCCACCAATATTTTTCTCGAAAAGTCAACTATTTTTCATGTAAATGGGGCTTTTTCTTTTAAGAAACAGTAGATTTAACTAATGTTCTGCATTGAACACAGATAATTAAGAATCTGTGTTCTTGAGGAAGAAAGGAAGAAAAGAAGGAAGCATACGTGCTGGTTTTACTTGGGACGGAGTTAATTTTCTTCACAGCAGCAAGTATGAGGCTGTGCTGAGAAGTGTATTAATGCTGGTGTTTTTAGTTGATGCTGAGGAGTGTTTGTACCAAGTCAAGGACTTTCTCAGCTTTTTATACTGCGCCTGTGTTCCCAACTTTTTCACTGCAAGAGCCTGGGAGGGGATCCAGTCAGAACAGCTGACCCAAACTAGCCAAAGGGGTATTTCATTTCACAAAACTTCATGCTCAGTGCGTAAATTGGGGGTGGCTGGGAGCCAGGTTGGTTGGCTGGCTTTCTCAGCCATGCCCTCACTCATGGGGCTTGCTCTGCCTCTAATGCAATCTCTCTAAGGCTCTGGCTCTCGCTGCTTAGGAGCTGGCTGGGCATCAGTCAGCAGGTGCTTAGCAGTTGTATCATTTGTTTTATTTTCCATTATTTTCATTAGAGATTAGTAGTAGTAGTAGTAGTAGTAGTGGTAGTATTATTTTCATTACATATTAATAGTACTATTAGTATTGTTAGTATTATCAGTATCACTATTCTATTCACTTGTATTCAATTATTAAATTGTTCTTATATCAGTCTTGTATGAGCTGCCTTGTCCTTTCCTCTGATTCTCCTCCTCCACTGGAGGAGTGGGGAGGTGAGCAAGCAGCTGGGTGGTACTTGGTTGCTGGCTGTGACTAAACCACGACAAGTCAGATACCCAGGAGTCAAGGGCTGAAATATTTCTACATCTACATCTACATAAGCGCGTACATCTGTGGAGTTTGCAGATACCCAGGAGTCAAGGGCTGAAGTATTTCTACATCTCTAAGCGCGTACGTCTGTGGAGTTTATATTTTTTCAGTTCTACTGCTAGAAAAATGGGATAAGCAGGTTGAACCAGTGAACCAACTCTCAGGAAGCTGAAATGGGAGGACAAAGTCATCGCTTGAAGCAGTAGTTCAGCTACTCAGAAGGCTTCTCAGCACAAACACAGTGTGGAGACTGTGAGGTCTGTGTGAAAGGATCAGCATCACAGTGTACTTACACAGCAATTAGTGATAATGAAAGAAAGTGGAAGAGAAAAAATGGCCTTTTAATACACCATAATACACATAAAACCATGGCCCTAAGCTACCATCTCCTCCTAGGTAGCAGACTGTTGTCATAGTACACGGACAGTACACTGTCTCACAGCAGTGTACCAGTTCATTGTTGAACAGTTCCCTTCACAGATACACGCTGCCCTCTCACCTGAACAACAGCAAGTACTTCTGGTAACGAATTCTGGGTAGGTGGAACAGGCGGCAAAAGGCAAAAAAGATGATGGGCGGGTGCATCAGATAGCATCTGGAGGTCATTGGGTGAGTTCTGGAAGGTAAAGACATACCAGAAATTAAGAACTATTCCATGAGAAGAGCTTCAAAGTCCAGTGTAATGTAGCTGACTTCTAAACAATCCTCTGTTTTCCGAATTTAGGGCTACTAAGAAACTGAGAACTAGTACAATACTGACAAAGAAGCTCAGAGGCCAGTTCATGGCTGTTATACTACCAGACAGCAACTGTTTTTCTCAAGTGAAACCTCTTAGTCTAATACGTATGGAACTGAACTTTTTGTTTTTACCTAGTTACTTATCTCTTAATCTACCAAACCTTAAATAGTACTTTTTTTTCAAGTGTCAGGTTTTTAGGACTCAGTACTTCAGTACTTAAGGACTTCACCATTCACATTTACTACTCATTCCTGGTCTTGAAACCTCGAGATGAATTACTACTCTTTTCTATAGTACAATGGTACTCCTCTTTTGGTTAACTTGAGTCTACTAGAATATGGTAAAGAGAACTGCAAAAGAGGTTCATCACCGATACTATTCTGACAAACTTGTAGGCTCATCTAGAATTTAGTCTTCAGAATTTCTCAAGACAAAAATATTCTGGGTATCTGTAAATCCAGTATGTCCTGCCAAGACCGCATCTGAGATCTTCCCAGAGAAAGGAGAATATGGATCCATATACAAAAAACAACTGAAGCTGTTCAGAAACCTGACTTAGGCCAACTCAGTTAGACTGTCATAACAAGCACTGCTCCTTCCACAAAATTCCTAGCTGAAGTTTCGATAGAAGCTGCACAAGCTTTACCTTGTAGTGTGAAGCCACATAGAGGGCCATAAGTCGCTGCAGAAAAACTTCCGATGCCCTGTGGTAACAAAAAAGTGTGTCCCTATTTACGTAATATCTACACACAGGGGCTAAGGAAACCAACTCACTGGAAATGAGGAAAAAGCTCCTTGTTGGTTTAGGAGTAATATTTTCAGTACAGCCTTGGGCTACATGCTGGCTTGTGCTCTTAGACTCTAGAGCTTTATCTACAAGAACAAATGACTTAGGGCAGTGTTAATAGCTTTCACACCCTTCATCTGTAAAATTAAACCTTTTACAACTCCAGCAAGGAATTCCCTTCATTCAGCCCTTCCTTAGGATTGTCTCTGCCGTAAAACTGGAGTTTGGTAATCTCCTGCTAACACTCACCACTGGTCTTCTAAGGCAGTGGTTAACTCCAGAACTGTGGTCTGTTTAATAGACTTTGGCCAAAAGATCACAAACTGAGGTTATCACATTAGCTGGAAAACCCACTATTAACCCTCTTGAAAAAGCCTCATTCACACAAAAGCAACATATTTTGATCAGAGCACAATATCTGAGTAAGGATACAGGTCACAAGTCTCAGGCAGCGGGCAGCCGGAGATAATTCTGGTGATGTTGAGACAATCCAAACACAGCAGATCATTCAGCCACTTTTCAACCGGGTCACCAGGGGCATATCTGATTGACTCATGGAGAGAGACTTCATGCAATGTACGAGCTGCAAACAGATTTCAGAGAACATCTGGTGTTGGAAATTACTGCTAGCAAAGAATCCAATAGGATCAATGTCCTTTGAAGGGCCCCCAGGAGATCAGAAAAACATTAGTGGCATGGCTTTCATCCCTTAAAAGACTTTACATCTGAAAATCACGAGGAAGAAACAGGAGAGTTCCTTCATTTTCCCACACCACCACCCTCCTACAGCTGCAAAGTACACAGACATATGGGATACCCACAGGGTTTGCCAGTCAGCAGCACCGGAGATCGTGGTTACACACCACAGTCCAGAAAACAGTGGAGTACCTGAGCTGAGTTTAGCTGTAGCTGTAGATTTGTTCTCTGCTGTCATGGTGACTTGGGCTTGGGCACTCTGCTGACGGAGCTGCTGAATGAGCTTCAGAGACAGTGATCGACCAGTACCCTCATACCTGAAAAGCAGCAGACAAAAATCTGAAGCAAAAATCCAAACAGGAATCCTGAGCCATGGGGACGCTCAGCACAGGACTAGGCTGCCATGCAGAGCTATGTGCCATTCGGAGGCCTGTGAGGGCCCTAATCACCCGTGAGAATCACTGCCTTCTGATGTTTTTGGGCACATAGTGACAGTCTACCCTGTCACTTTGTCTCACCAAGATGTCATCCTTCCTTTTCTCCTAACAGGCTGCGGAATCCTGTCTATATATTTGGTCCATGTGTCAGAACAGAAGAGGTGCAAGTCAAACAATTCATGAATTCACAGCAGAAGCAAAGGAAAGCAGCAAGTACTGACTCCTGCTTATTTTAAGGAGCAGTTCCATGGCAGATCAAGAATTAGCATGACCTGATATAATAGTGTGTAATAAAGAAAGTACTGTAGATAAGAAATAGGCCACTTGCACAGCTGCTTTCCCAGGCAAAGAGTTGCTGCTCAAGCCTTACCCGTTGATTGTAGAAGCCATGAAAACCAGGTAAGGGCCCAGCAGGTTTTTCACCAGGGGTAGAGGAATGGCAGCAGCTTCATCAATCACAACAAGTTCAGCTTGACCCAGTTTCACGGAATCCGCGGGGTGTATATACTGCAAGGAAGGAGATGGCACCATCATTGTCAACCAGAGCTTGTCTGGGCATTAGGGAAATGTCAAAATTGGCAAAGCTGGAGCCCTGAAAAGCTGTTTGTTGCCCCCGTTCTCCATAACCATCAAGCCAGAGACTGAGATGAGAACAAAGAGTCAGGAGAGGGTTCCCATTACCCTAACAAGGACTGGGTCACACACCTTTTGCACATTTCCACACAAACTGACTGCAGAGATCATGAAAATAAAGGAAATCTAACCACTAGAAACATAGGCTCTTCTCCACTGTTTCTTTCACCTTCCTTTGCTTTTGTTTCAAGAAGAAACCCACAAGCAATTACCAAAAGAGCTTTGTAATCTACAAGTTATTCACAGAAAGAAATAAGATACTTTGTGAAAGTCACTCACCAGAAAAAAAAAGGTCTGCCATATAGCAAAATCAATCAGGACAGTTACACATCACATAAAAAGAACATCCTTATAATCAAAATAACTACAGCATAGGTAAAGCCAACAGCTGGGAAGAAAAAGCAGAAAGGCAAGAGTGCAAAACTGGCCAGTTACCTGAATGGTCTGTCTGTGCTCCTTGAACACATTCACTCTGACAACAGCCTTGTTAAACTCTGGATTTAAAGACTGAACAATCTCATAGTCCAGGTGTTCCTGAAACAAAACATTGTTAACAGTATGAACAAGCCAAGACCTAAGAAAAAATAATGTTTATCATTAGCGTCAAAATAAGCTCACTTAAGAGCATGGTTATTTCAGACTCTAAATAGAAAGTCTCATAACAAAAGCTTCAGAGGCCTAAGAATGGAAAAATTATTTACTTATGTTAAAAACTCTTTTCATTTATCCAACTTAAAAACAGAGAAGGAAACATAACTCTACTGCGATTCATTTTCACAGAACATAACTAAAAAGGCTGGTAGCTAATATACGTAAACAAGAATCAGAGATGAGATGCTAAACCCTTCCTAAACAGGAACGTTGCAGAAGTACAGTAAAATAGTCTGCCCTCCTTACCTGGTACTGCAGTGCATCAAAGCCTTTAAATATGAACTCAAAGAGAGTGTGAAGGTTATCAGGGCTTGGAGATGTGACAAAGATATTGGAGTAACTGCACAGACAAATGAAACAAAATTTTAACTCTTTTTCTAACAAATTCTACAAATACATACTAAGTAGAACGTTTTCTTTCTGTGAGAGGTTGATTTTACCTCACAGCCAAAATACAGCGGGTTCCTTTAGACATTTATCTCAATTAATGTGTGATCATTTTGATTTTTAGAGACTGAGGTTTTCTTATTACTGTAAAATAGAAAACCTTGAGTATCAGTGTATGCAGCAATCAAAAGATGTAAGAATTAAAAGGAGGGATGTAGGACTGGAAATTACAACTATATTCAGATCCTGTATTTTTTTTTTTTTAAACTCATGGATACAAATAAAGCCTGGGAGATTGGCAGGGGGTACACTCACCCAAAAGCTACTGCTCCAGCAATAGCAAGTCCCAAAGCCGCAGATTTACCACGTCCCCTGGCTGCTGTTAATGCCACAGTGCACCGTAGAGTCTTCTCAGAAATGGCTTCAATGAATTTGAGAACTGCTTTTGCCTGATGATCAGAAAAAAAACCCAGAAAACAAAAATTGACTGTGTTTAAATTGCTTGCAGCAATACTTACACTTAGCAGCAATACTTAAACTTAGCACCACTACAAGTCTTTCCTAGAACAGGACAAGAACAGAACTCTTCTAGAAAGAATAGATGGAAGAGCTGAACATTAAAACCCAGTAAAATAATGTGCAAAAAGTGGTCATCTTGACTCACGGAATTATTTGGGTCAAAACACATCAATCAGCACAGAAATTCTCAAGTACTACCTCCATACCACTGTCCACAGATACCTTCAGCAACACAGGAAGAGATGCACCACTCTGAGAGGAGGAAGACAAACATATCTGGGCAGTGAGAAGACCTACTGTAAAAGGGCTGAAGGTTTGCATAGCTCTTGGACCACAGGGCTAACTGCAACTTCTCAGCGGATACTCCAAAATAGAAATTGGCACCACTCAATGATTCTCAAACTGGGAGTAGAAATAACATAAGAGAGTGTGTCTGGTCGAGGATGACGAGATAGCAGGACCATCCCAAGAGACAGAGACAAATGAGAAGGAGACAGGAGCAGGGCCATCCAAAAGTCAGAGACAGAGGATGAAGCAGTAGTAACCACTTGATCTTTATCCCTGCGGGAGCTACGAGATATCCACAGAGACTTCAGCTGTTGTCCAGGTGAACACATCACCTGGCTGCTCCGCTGTGGGGATAACAGGGCCAGTAGCATGGACTTAGAGGGCAGAGAAGCCAAGCAGTTGGGGTCACTTGCTGGAGAATGGGGCATTGACAAAGCGATTGGAAGAAGGACACAAAATGTAAGCCCCTGGAGCTGACTCCTGACACGTGTGAAGGAAAGGTATCCTCTTAAGGAAAGTGTGCCACATCAGCCACGCAAACAGACCACCATGGAGAAAGTTATCCAGTACCTGAGGGAACCAGCTGCGTGAGAGAGTTTGTCGTGACCTGAACAATACACGAGCACCCACAGATCCAAAGTTCACTGCACATGACCCATGTGGTGGAAATTAATGCGGAGTGCGCCATCCTTGCATTCCAGTGTGCTTGCAATAGTGACTTGGAAAGAGGATGAGACACTGACAGTGGGTGAGATGATTCGCCAATTCCAGGAATATGAGGGAAGTGTCTCTTCCCCAAGACAGCAGGTATCCATCATGGGGTACCATGTGGTTTTACCTGAGAGACCACGGAGAGCACATAAGGAGGTAGGACAGAAAACCTACCTCTTTTCTAGAAGAATGAGTGAATTGAATGGGAAAAAATTGTCCAGTGGGGATTCTTCCAGAAAAAT
>NW_010225231.1:5613-7608 GCF_000690775.1 Eurypyga helias | reverse complement strand
TTTTTTTTTTTTTTTAATGTAGCTGTCATGAATTTCACTATTTAAATAAGGGAAGAATGGGGGAGGGTGGGGGGAATGCACTGATGCATGGGGTTTTTTGGGTTTTTTTCCTATCATATTGACTGAGCAGTTTATCCAGAATTTCCTCTTCACTGTTTTCTCTGACTTTTGATTTCTTGGTGGTGTGGCTTATTAGGGCCCTTTCAGTGACTTGTTCAACATAGTTCCTGTCCAGACCAAGCCTGCAATAGTTTGAGAGAGCCAAGAGCATATGGCAACCTAGGACTGACCATGCCAGCTCAGGTCTGAAGGCCAGTAAACCCAGAATCACATCCCATATCTTTCTTAAGAACGATGAACAATTCAAGCCTAGAACTCGTTTTCGTACTGTTGTGTAATATTAATACATTCTCTGCAAGACGTTAAACTCTATGAAGCCTATGTGAGATATTACCATCCATCAGACACTGCAGAGAAGACACGTTATCTGACACACCCACCTTGGGGCACTGGTACCACATTCAAAGTATTTTAATATTGTTGAACGTGTACTCAGCATCGCTAGATTTGACCAGCTTCATTGAAAACAAAGTCATAAAAGGAGACAGGAAGGCTTATCAGGCAAATTAATTAGGTAAATTACTGATAATTTAACGTAATCCTAGATATCATAAAGGTTGAATTGTGAATCTGGCATAAAACAGAGAAAATATTAATTATTAACCACAGAATTAAATGTAACTAACTCTCTTAGAGGTCTTCGAACCAAATATGCAGCAGAATGACTTTGATACCAAAACCATGTCAAATTATCAAATCTAAAAGGAAAATCTAATATCTTCAAAACATTTACAGAAAGTCACTTACTCTTCTTCCAGTGAGACTGAACAGAAAAAATGCCTTTCCACAAGCCAAAAGCTGTGAGAAATGACACAATCTTAGTTTACGAATGAAGGTCGATTAGAATAATTACACAGTGCACTAGAGGTAATTCTTTCTGATGACTGTAACTAGACTAAGCTGCATTTGCAAATTGCCAGGTATTTACAAGAGCTTAATCTTAGTCTGTTTACTGCTCGCCTCCAAAAGGGGAATTTTATTTTCCTTTCTCTATAAAATAATATAGGAGCTTCTCTACCCTGTGAAACAGCACAGGTTCACATCCTAACTGACATCTAGCATTCACCAGGTAAAGCAAAATATTTGTGTTAATTTTAACAAATATTTATATCAAGGGACTGTTTCTTTACTTGGTTTATGTTTTTGATCACATGCAACATAAGATAAACTTCTTTTCTGTATATAATTTGTGGGAACATAACATAGTAATCACAGTTCTTAAGCTCCGCAATATAACATACTGCATAATGTCGAAGGATACTAGCTTTACTAGGTCTTCTTCATAGTCAATGGAAAAAAATCTTTAATATCCTGTTCTTTTTAGAATTTACTTTAGCAGAAGTCTCTTTATTATAACTGAGTGTAAGTGAAGCTTAAGGAGGCAAGGTTTAGATAGCTGCTGATGGGTAGCACAATCAATCACCTCATAGAAAAAAAAATAGTTTTGTCTGAAATTAAGAGAGATGGGTGACATGGCTTCTCTTTTGTATTGGAGGCCTTCAAAAGTTTTTTGACACTAAACAATGACATTTAATTAGTTTTAGAAAGTACCCATTAATGAATGTGAATAATACGGTGAAAGTAACTAGCTTATGCATTGTAAATTATCTGTTGACAAGTATTTACAATTACAAATTTACAAATAAAACTGAGGGACAGTTATACACCAAAGAGAAAATGAAGGTTAAAGTATCATTGAAAGCTCCCAGGTTTTTTTATAAGCATAAAATGAAAATAATCATGACTGTCAAACATATTATTAATTGCAAATTTTATATCACTTTCCTCAAATAGTGTAATCCTTGGAGTTTCAGAGTAGCCTCTAAGAAAAGCAGTAGATTTTTCTCTAATGACTCTAAAGTGCTCAGTTATTAT
>NW_010225231.1:1012-5587 GCF_000690775.1 Eurypyga helias | reverse complement strand
AGCAGTTTCTTCCCTCTTACAAAATACACGCTGCTCAAAGTTCTGAAAGAAATCAGAAATCTTGAGGAAGAAGCAGCACTCTTATATTTCTATAATAGCTTACTTTTAAAACTTGTTAATCTAGCTATAGCATAGTTCTAGTTGTGCTGTTAAATCAGCTAGATTTCTCTTCAAGAAAATACTTTAAAAAAGGAAGAGTCCTTTAATACTTGGAAAAACATACTCTGTTTTTTCCATTAGAAAACTGAATCAGCACCATGCCTATGGAAATAGAAGGGAAGAAGGAGATAATTAGAGAAGAAATTATCTCAGAGGACTAACTTGAAATATTGAACTGAGGAAGGAAAGGAAAAGGGAAGCTTTTATGTAGACAAAAAGACTTCTTAGGAATAAAAGTCATCTGGCACTAGAAGCAGAAAAAATTATAGGGACTAAAACACCCTGATACTACACTATGAAAAGCATGATGAAGCTATACCATTTACTAGTCAGTAGTGGTGAGCTCATAGTAAAATATTTACTTACGCTTGTAATATGAAACAAAGAAAACAAGAGAAATATTACATTTCCATTAATTTTAAAGGTCTTTCATCACAAGTCTTTCCAATATGAAAATTTAAACTCTTTATGAATATTTTAAAGAAAACACAAATGGAGTGAGGAATTCTGTAATAAAGCTATTGGAAAGCTAGCTGTTCTGAGGAAAATTATAATCTTAAATGAGAGACACAGAGAGGTCTTTATCTGAAAAGGGAGAGATCAAGTCTTTAATCACTAAGAATGAAAGAAGGTTTGATAAAAAATATCAGAAAAATGAGTACAGAGGTCTTCTAAAAAACTACAGAGCAAGCTTCAAGGCTCGCAAAAGAGAACCGTGGTTTTGTATTACATGTGATTGGACTCTAGAACTCACTGCCAGAAGAAACCATTGCGTCTGGAAATCCAGCAGCATCAACACATAAATGTAATGAACAGACACAAACATCAGAAACTACACCAACACAGTCATATTGGAAGAAGTGAGGGAGGGTGTAAACTGTGAAAAAAAACACCAGGTGAGCAGGCTGCTTGCCTCTTTTCCTGGAGCAATGGACACTGACCATTTTTTTGGGAGAGCAGGCATGCAGCTTGGCATGAGTGCTGATCCATCCCAGTTATCCTCCACAGAAATCCGCCACTTCAGCATTTACTTGTCTGGCAGGGATCATGCAACAGTGAAGCATGCAGAAGTTTCTTGGAATTGGTAGTCTACTCTATAATGAAAATATTCCCATGAAAAGGCTGGCATTTTCTTCCAATATTTCTGTCTCATTCCACTCCAGAGCATGACGCGTTCAACCCAAATCCAGACACACAGACGCAGAACTTTGGGACACTGTTGCACATTTATAACAGCAACAGAAATGAGGCTGGAAAGTCTAAAAATAATAAAAATATCAAAAATATCAAAATGGGAAAAAATAGGAGCATGCTACTCATTTTTGCAGTATCATGTTTGTTTATGTGCCTGTAATATAAAATTTCACAAGCACAGGTCGAATTCCATTCAAGGAGTTCACAGTTCTTTATGTACTGAAAGGTGCACATCATGTAGATTAATAAATTACTTTTTGAAAGGCTCCACTTTTGTTGATTACACTGTGCAAGAAACTACACAAGGTAAGGATGGTTCAGTCCAGAAAAATGTAAGTAGCAAGATTACATTAGTGTTATCTGGATAAGGAAGATTTGATTTCCCATTATATTTTTGCAGATTTATATGTAGCATAAATATCAGTGCAGATGCAATGGCATGTGGTCAATATGATTTATTTGTGAGGCAAACTGGAAAAGAATCTTCTTTGGTTTTACAGGAAACCTAAGGCAGGTGAAACAGGAGTTGAGACTACATCTCTGACCTCCAAGATTGGCTTTTCTCCAAAGAAAAATATGTTTGTCATTTCAGAGCAGATAATTTGACTTTCCTTCTTGTCAAAATGGGTTTCCTAAATAGTTAAAAACACACAAAAAACCCTTCAAAACCAACACCCTACCCCCCATAAGAAATACCAAAAAACCCAAACAACTACACGATGGAAATTGTCAGTGTGTTATTCTTTTCAGCTATTAGTCAATGTCTTTATCTAGTCTCACTATGCTGTCATTATGTCCCTACAACAGAAATCCTAGAGTAAAATAGTTAAAAAATAATACTAACAGCACCAGAGAATAAACAACAAAATTGAATAACAAGTACTCCAATCAGTGTGTTAATACCAGCATTCAGCAAATGCGTGTTTGGTATCTAAGGTTTGGGTGCACAGAAATCAGGTTGTGCAACTCTAAAAAATAAAAAATTAAGCTGGATAAAGGATATTATACTAATTTTCTCTAACCTTTGTGGGTTTTTTCCAATTCAAATCAGCATAAAATCACAAACTGTGTAGTTGTTCAAGGAGAGAACCACAAGGGAAAGGAAGATAAATATCAAAGTTTTTCTGACGGGATCTGTTCTGAATATTTGTCTTTAAAAATTATGTCTTCCCAAGCAAAACAGCAGCAGATAATTTGTAATGGAATTTAAAAACATTTCAAGATATTAAATTAAAATTTGAATATGAAAACAGAAACTATCAGCATTTCTCAAACAAAACATTCATCTTCTGAATAAATTTATTTATTTATTGGCTTTTATCCTAATCTTATCTAAAATTAATGGAAATAACAAGAAGGCATTTAAAACTCTTCTGTGCATTGGGAACACTTTTTATCAAGAATCCTTTAATGTCATTTTAAGTGTTTCACTCCTGTTGCTTAAGAATGCATTATTTTTTTTATCTTTTCCTTAGTAACTATTGTGTACTTTAGAAGCTGCTCACATGTCACAGCAAGATATGATATAAATTTGAATAGAACTACATGTTCACTGTAGATTGCTAATGATGTAGACAGAGTAACCTTTATGCTCAGTTAACTGCCAGCTCACTAACCACTCCAACTCTTACCATACTGTACTTTGAAATAGTGATTTTAACCTTCTGCTAATGACTGAATTTAAAAACAAAAAAAGTTAACACATGGCATTTTACATATAAGAAGATTGTTCTTTTTTTTCAGGGATTCAGTATTTTTTCTTAAAAAAGTATATTGTTTGCCCTGAAAAAAATAATAAAATTTCTTGAGGTTATATCCCCAAAATTTTCAGAAACTTTTGATCCCTTTAAACTTATTCAAAGGAGCCCATAATTGTCTTACCAGAAAATAAAAGTGGGTTTTGTGGTTACAACAATGATATTTTTAGTTGTTTGCTTCAGAATGAAAAGCAAGCACACTGATTAAAATTGTTTGTGCTTAAAGTTCATATCCTGTTTTAGTATAATCTGTTAATTTAGACTAGCAGATCTCATCACAACTGTTACCAACCAACCAAACAAACAAACAAACCCCAAAAAACAACAAACAACCCAAACCAATAAATCAAACCAAAAAAAGGGTCTGTGTCTTCCAGAAAATGTGGTTTTCATGACAGACACTTTAATGCCTTTCCTTTACCCAGTGGTTTAACTACATTTGATTCTTCTTCATAGAAATTAAATTTTTCACTGATGAATATTTCCCAGAAAGCTGGCTGTTAGGGTTTTTTTTTTTTTGTCATAAAAAAGAAATTACAAAAAAATGTTTCTCCCTTACAACATTGTTTTCACATTTTATTTTGTAGAGATCTCTCCCAAGTTTCTAAAAGGAAACTTCCGCCCTGCCATTGCCCCCCCAGCTAGGGCAGGTTCCTGGTTGACACTGGCACCTCAGTAGCACCTACTCCATGCACCTCCTTCAGCTCAACCAGTGCTGTAGCTCGTGGTCTGCTTGAGGATAAAGGGTTCGCAGGGAACGCTCCCACTTCATTGCTGTGTGTGTCTGTCAGCAGAGCGTGAGCTAAGGGTTTCCTCTGCAAGAACAGAATGAGGAGGAAGTGTCTCCTCACTTTTTTTTTTTTTCATGGCAGCACTCTCTGGTGGTGTGACTTCATTCAGGCCACAATAGCCCACTGTCAATCTCCATTCCCCATCAGACTTACACTGGTCAGATAAGGCTGTTAAAGGGTGAACGAGTCTTGCTGATCACTCCTTGGATCTCCAGTTGACAAATCAGGTTATGGATGGGAAGCAAGGAATCTTGGTTGGTGTGATATTGTCACCATTGCACTGTTGTGTTAGCAATTGGCACCTGTTGGTCCAATTCCAGCCCACTTCCTCATGTCCTCTTCATGGTCATGTAGGTAAAACCACAGGGTACGCCTTTCATATTCCTCTCTTTGAGTAGAGGAACGCTTACTCCTAATAGCTGAGATGCTGGCTCATGCAGGTGGGGATTGGAACATCTACTTTCTGAATTGCTTAAGCTCTTGGGACAGTTTCTCTATAGCCTCTGTCTCCTCCTTCTCCTCCCCTTCAGATGGCCTGATTTATGTTTCCATTTCTTTTTCTGTACTGGAGCAACTAACACTGGTGCCAGCTGACATTGACAATACTACACAGGGGTTTGAATGGTTGTATTGCACCCTGCAGTGTGTGGAGCTCTTGTGGCAACTGGGGCTAC
>NW_010225231.1:0-789 GCF_000690775.1 Eurypyga helias | reverse complement strand
TAGAAAGGGACCCCACCTTCTTGGTTTCTCTACCCTCTAATTCAATGCTACTGGCCCTGTTATCCCAGCAGCAGAGTAGCCGGGTAATACTATGTTCACCTTGACAACAGCTAAAGTCTCTCCAGATATTCCGGAGCTCCCTCATGGATAAAGATCAAGCAGTTACATCTGCATCACCATCATCACCATCATCTGTCACTACAGGTGTATCTAATGTCTCTATCTCCTCTGTAACAGTCTTTTGGGATGCCCTGCTATCTCCCTCTCCTCCCCCTTTACCAGATGGTCTTATTTACATTTCCATTTCTTTTTCTGTACTGGGCCAACTAACACTGGTGACAGTACTACGCAGGGGTTTGCATGGCTCCCTGCAGTGTGTGGAGCCGTTGTGTGAGGCAGAGCCACACTGCGAAGCAGAGCCTTTGTGGAAGGCAGAGCTGTTGTGTCAGGTGGAACTGTCATGGAAGGCAGAGGTGTTGTGGAAGGTGGAGCTGCAGTGAAGGGTGGAGCTGCAATGGAAGGTGGAGTTGTTGTTGGGGGGGTGAAGCTGTAGTGTCTGTTTGATGTTGCCGCAGGGGTGGAGTTGGTGCGGGTAGTGCAGTGGCTGTAGTGTCTGGGAGGGGCGTTTAGGTCGCCATGGGCATGGAGTCAGTGTGGGGGGTGGACTACTTGTGAGCGGTGATGTAGCCTTGAGTGGCAGAGCCAAAACACAGGGCCTACCTCTAACCCAAGCACCGGTAGTGGATGGGACAGCATTCCAAAACATGTCTTTAACTTTCCACAAGATCA
>NW_010225230.1:581-821 GCF_000690775.1 Eurypyga helias | reverse complement strand
GGCTGGGCCGTGCCCCTCACCCTCCTTTTCAGCAGCCACCTGCCTTGGCAGCATCGCTTCACGGCCCCGACACCCCGCTTTCCCTCCCCGTGAGCCTCCGGAGACCAAGCCCCCTCCTTGGCCACCTTCTTCCCGGTTGCGTGGGGCCTGATGGTACAAATTGAAATCAGGGAGGTTTAGATTGGATATCAGGAAGAAATTCTTCCTGGAGAGGGTGGGGAGGCACTGGAACAGGTTGCC
>NW_010225230.1:0-497 GCF_000690775.1 Eurypyga helias | reverse complement strand
GGGTTGGAACTGGATGGTCTTTAAGGTCCCTTCCAACCCAAACCAGTCTGTGATTCTATGATTCTATGATTCTAAAACTACTTGCTCACTCGGAGTGAAGTTGAGGAAAACTAACTGGGAAGGAGCTGATCAAATCCCAACATTCCGCTTGAAATCCGCCTCGCCCTCAGAGCATTCCCGATGCAGATCTGGAATAGGTCCGGACCTGACACAGCTAGATCATGGGAAGTGGGTGAACAACCCACAGCCCCAAATCTGGATCAGGTGGAAGGGTCAGTAAGGGACAAACAAATCCAGCAGGATTGAAAACACTCGTAAAGCGAGGAACTCAAAGGAACGCCAAGCCCGCGCCTAGCTGTGGTACAGACTGCATTTAGTTAGCAACAAGATTTAAATTGTTTCCCTTAAATATTTGCTCTGGTATTGCAATACACTGTCACACGTGAAAACGCAGTTAAGTGAACTAGGGTTCCTGAAAAGGAAAGAATAAAACAGCG
>NW_010225229.1:8455-17681 GCF_000690775.1 Eurypyga helias | reverse complement strand
TTTTTCAGGCTTTCCTTTTTTTTTTTCATTTCAGTGAAAAATATATTGGCCTATTAGTGAATTCCTTGCTATTTATTCAGAAGCACATTTCTGTAACACAGCTTTAGTTTGAGGAAGCGAATATAGGCCCTTCCCTTCCTTTCATTCCTCTGAGGACAGTAGCTCCCCATGTCCTCACTCTTGCAGGACAATGCCACATCTGGAAGCTGGATGGGGAAACAACTAGAATATTTGCTCTGTTTGGAAATGGCTCCTCATCTCTCTGCCTAACTGCTCTGTGCCCTGAGCAGAGCACGCCAGGGTTCAAACAGGCCCTGTGGTCCATCCTGGTGTGTAAGCAAATCCTTCTCCTGGCTGCTGTGCTATAATTACCTGTGATTATTGCACAGTTCAGCTCATGAGACAGCCTGGCATGCTTGCTGCCTCTGAAACATTGCTTCACCCCGTACACCTTTCCTGACCTTGCACATCCCATTTCTTTACAGACGCCAGTGCCTTCTGTCAGCTTTACGCATTCATCACACCACTTGCTCATTACTGCACACCTCAAATAAAAATTAAGGTCACCTCACACATTTTTAAAGCCCTCAGCTGTCTCAGGGCAGGGTAGCTCAATGACTTCCTCCGTCCTGCTAACCCTTGGCAGGCAGCCATCAACACTGCCCTGAGCTCGGCTGCTTTCGAGCCAAGCCCCTGAGTCCATCTCACAGCACATGCTGAGCAGCTCCCCCAGCCACTCTGTAGTGATGACAGTGAGCAAGTCTCACCATTTAAAGTCCTTAGCAGATATTCCCTCTTTCTCTGACCTGTCTTTCTCACAGGAATGTCCATGACATCAGCCAGCTGATCCTTTAAAAATGTCAGAAAACAGGGAGATGACTCCAACACCCCATCCATGAGGTTGGTTCTCTCCCCCTCTCCTCCACAGTTCTGCCCTGGCCCATCCTCTCTCCTGAAGAGCAGCCTGGAGGCATTTAACACTGCTGGTATGGTGTGAGCAACCCAACAGTTAATATACCTTTTGTTGGTAAGCGGGGCTTACCAACAGGCCAAGCTGAGTGGCAGGGACGCTGTCTAGATCAAGGCTGGCTGACACCGGAGATTAGCAGGGGAGCTTGATCATTGCTGCAGTGCATCTAGGACATAACTCAAGATTGCAGGCAGCTACAGAGAGGGGATTTGCGTGATGATGCTGCTGAGCAGCCTGTGCTGCCTCTTCCATGGTTGTTGCAAAGAGTATGCATGAACAGCAGACGCTGAGCCCAGCCTTTGGCTTCTATCACAGAATACAGCCTGCTTTTAAGGCACAAGCCCCTTCTTTGCACTTGAGTTGCTACATTCATGTTGCAAGCAGGACCACCTCTCTACTGGTAGGGTTTTAATTAATTTGTGACTCATTTTAGACCCAGGAATACTGCACTGCCACTCAGGGTAGACGATGAATGCTCTGCAGTCAGAGCCCATGCCAGCCGTGTGCGACAGGGCAAAAGCCCACGTCTGCTTCCTCCTTGGGACCAGCCACTCAGGGGCTTTGCCCACTTCTGCCTGCTTGGTAGCTCAGGTTTCTGCACTCACTGCTTACTAAACTGGGCCGTAGTAATCCAGAGGTTGCTGCACATGTGACAACGAAGAAGAAACCAACAAAGATGGTTTACCTTCTCCATTCCACTTGTTCATTGAAAAATATCACTTCAATGCAGTAACAGCATATACAGAATAAACACAACAAGCTGACAACAGAATGGTGAAGCTACTCTGTCACTTACCCTTCAGTCTTTTGGGTTCAAATGACTGTGCTGTCGAATGACTTCTTTGTAGTATTTGCCAGAATATGCTTACAGAAAGGCTGAGGCACAAGTGTAACATGGTGTGTCAAAGTCTTTGAGAGTGCTAATGCCAAGGACTGCAGTGGCCAGGTAGAGAAGACACCGGCTGTGATAGCATGGTGAGAAGATGCTCCTGGAGGAAGGGACTGGGGCACTCACTGACCATTCAAGCATTTTTCCCGGCAGGCAGCTGAAAAGATGCAGAACTTATTCTCCAAACATGACTGCTGTGAATTTGGTAAGAGCTTGCAAGTTTTAGTGTTTACAGATGGCTTAATTTGGCAGTCATAATCATTATAGGAGCTACTAATCTAATGGGAGTTAAAGGCTGCCAGAAGAAAAGTATGACAATTAGAGCAACACCCCATTCCATGAGTGCTCATAACTTAGTACCATTACAAACGCCATAAGGTGCCCTGATGCACAAGCATCAGGTGTTTGGTTAATTGCACTGCAGTCCAAGAAAGCACCAGCACCAAGGAACAAATGGACAGTGAAAATCACACCTTCCTCCATCCCTTCCCACCCAGCTCCTTGTCTTCACGGCTGGCATGACAGCAGGCTTAATTTCTTTTAAACCATGGGAAGAAAGCAACACATGAAACCTAAGCAGCAGCCAAACAGCACACAGCTGAAGAACTTGACATGTGAAGACATATCCACAGTGTGCATTTAAAGCTCTTCATTCTTCCACATGGTTAAAAAAATGCGTATAATCTGTGTCACCCAGGGCACAGTCACAGACACTAAGCCTACTTCCCACCAGATGAGCTGCAACAGAAGTCAAGGGAAGATGCCCAAACTAACCTGCATTGCCTGGCATTTGCTAATAGTGTACATGTGTACAGGTGCAGAGAATCAGCTGGTGTGCAATAGCTGCTGTCTTCTAGTAACTTATGTGTGTGTGTAAAGCTCAAGAAGCATGAGTGTAAACATGCACACACACCCCCACCACCCCATTCCTTGTTTACTGTTTGTTCCCCAGCTAGTACACTATCTACCTGTTTTCTTTTTCCAGAGGCCCTGTGCTGCCAGATATTCTTTGGAACCATTTTGAAAGCAGCTTCAGAAATCCTGTAGTGTCCGTATTATATGGATGTTGTATTTTCCTTTCATAGTAGTCTGATGGCTATCTAAAATCCCACCTGCAAGGTCTGCTGCAGAACCTTCTGCTGCCATGGAAAAGGCTGATTGCTAGGTCACTCAGTAAAGTAGTTGAAAGCTGGGCAAAATACTGCTGCTGGGATGATGCTGACATGCTGGAGTAGGACATTTCAGGGGACTGTGCCTGCTGGGGCAAAACCCACTTTTGCTGAAGGAGCTTTCTCAGGTCCAAGATGGGATTTGTTGGCAGAAAGAAAAATATAGGCTGCATTTCTCTCCTAAGTGTCCTGAGAGCATCCATTAAGGATGGAGATGAGTCAACTTGATGAGGGCTTGTATCTTACTGCAATGAAGAGTTGGTTCCTCTTTAGGGGGCAATGCTATCTTTTAGTCTTTCCTGCCGCCTTTCCTTCTGTGTAGCTCAGTTTGGGCTCAGCAGTCACCTAACAAGTGGGAGATCTTACCATTTTCTCTGCATCAATTAATAGTCCATTAGTGATAAGAGGAAGAACTCCAATAGTCTATTTCGTGCATGAAATACAGTGTTTGGGTGGGTCACTCCAGAGAGCTGATATCAGCACATATATTTTGAACAGACATTATGTCAGGACTCTTCAACAAAGCACAGTGTGGCAGAAAAGGCTTCATTCCTCTTGTATTTGCTAGAGGATGTTTCCATCAGCAAGAGAGGAAAACATATCTTAACCACAGACTTCAGCATAATAGCGGCAGTAACAAAACAAGCTCCATTATTAAACTAACTCTTGGTAAGAGCCAGATGATTTCTACAGACAATTTTGCATGCAACTGCTAGATGTAATTTGCAAAGTGAGCGTTAAATTGCCATACTAATTATTTCTGGGCTGATGTTCCCTCCGTGATATAGTGGCATTTGGAGAATGGGGAGTAACAAACAAGTGAAGTGCTGAAATGGGAGATCACTAATAGGGTTTCTGAGAAAGAGAAATATAGCAAATACCAATCCTCTTCTTCATACACTCACTCTCAATTTGCACTGAGACAATTTAATACTCAGAACTGTTCTACCTGGTTCATCTATATTTTTGGCACCATTCAAGCAAACAATGCCCACTCGTCCCTGGGCACAGCTGAGTGGGGCCCCCCACCCTGGGTGATGCTGAAGCCAGAGGGAATTGAGTGAACCTCTGAGAGACAAATGTATGTCCCTCACATGACTCATGCACACATGCTGCAGGACACTGCCTGCCTAATTCTGCAGTCTGTAATATGCTGGGGAGGTGGGAGAAGGCTGGCAGGAAGCTCACTTCATCTGAGCCTGTGAGCAGCTTTGTGCCTGCTTTTATGCCTGCTCTCTCGCTAGCAGTTGCCTCTGACTCAGTTTTTTCAAACTGGATACTTCTACCTGCTGCATAATATGAGATGGAAAAGAAAAGCTTTTCTGGAGTTGGTTTGGTTTTTTTTTTTCCCCCATTCTTTGTCTTATTTTCCTTTTTTGTTGTTGTTGCAGTACTTTATCAAGTTTAAACAGCATAATTTTAGTCTGGCACTACAGGCATAGTCCTTAGTGAAAAGCATCAGGAAAAGAAAGGTTTAGGTTGGCTTCGAAGACTTTGGAGTCATATTTTCGTCTGTTAAAAACAGTATTTAAAAATGTTATAAGGACATACTGAAAGTAGAATAATCATTTAATATTTGATTGAAAAAGATATTACAAAATTGATTTTCTGAATATCAAAAAGATGATGGATGACAGTGAGATTTGGCCAAGGAAATAAAGGGTTCTAACCCAGCAAGTGGCAGTGGCAGGAATATCAATGTTGTTTGCTAAAATGCCAATAAATGCCATTCGCCTTGTGTTCAGCATTACTGTAGCAGGGACTTCAGGCTAAAGGAGACATATTCCCAGTGGGAACTATTGAGAGAGACTGCATGGATAACACTGAGCTGGCATGAAACCACCAGCAGATCAGTTCTTCATTGCAACAGCACTAAATGGACAGATTTTTATTTAATTTATACCACCACAAGAACACAGAGGCTGGTTTAAGCATATGAGAGGTCAGAATCAGTGATTCAAATTACATCAGTAAATACAAGCTTGCCTGAGGCCGGGTCTCCGATAGTGTGCCTCCAGTGGGAATGCCTCAGGCCTCCCCCACTGAACCATAAGCCCTCTCTCCTAAATTCCTGTTTGGGTTTATGCCTTTCTGTGCTGTTTGCTATGGGAGGCCCTTCTAAAGCAGCTGTATTTAAGGTGCTAAGAAAATAATGTGCAAACACAGGACTGTTTCTTTGAAGCCAAGGACCAGGTTGCTCTTCCCTGTGCCCCTCCCGTCCCCCTGTCCCGTGCATGTTTACTTACACTCATCACTAACTTAATCCATCCCAGATAAAGACTGTGCTTGTTTGAGAACAGCAGAGACACATGCTATTAGATGTCTTGTTCCAATTATTTTAATTTAAGGCTGCATCCATTCCCTTCCTCACCCCTGCCCCACAACATCTATCGCACAAACCTGTAGCTGTTACTACCTAGCTCGGTGGGTTGTAGGGGATAGCAGCTGGGGTCTAAGCCTGCTGACTGGTGCCTGACACTCCTTGCATCGCAGGGAGTGCTCCACAAGCCCTGCCTTGGCTCTTGCTGCTCACAGCAGGCTAACAGCACTGGCAAAGTCCAAAGGTCCCACCTCTGTCCATGCATGTGCACCACTGCCTGGCACTGGGAGAGGCTGCTGAGCAACTTTCCCTTGCATGGCACAGGGCACCTCGCAAATATTTCCAGCTGTAACTGTACTCAGCTTTCACCAATGATGATTCTTTAAAGCTTATTATGTCCATTTGCACCACATGAGGTGCATTACTCACAGTCACCTGCAGTGGCTATCCTTCCATCCAAGGAGCGGCCACTGCTTCCCAGGAGGGCTCTGGCATGCCAGGATGCCCAGCACCACTTCAGACCCTCTCTGGTGCTGCAGTTGCTTCAGGATTGCCTCAGACCAAGATGAACTCATCAGTGGTTTAGCCTGTCCAAGGCTAATCTCATTACAGATAATGTTGTTTACCACATGTGCTGGCCTTAAACAATGTTAGCTGTTAACTCTTGCTCTCCTCACAAGCCAGCCTGTTAGAAACACAACCATAAAGGCCATGAGGGGTAGCTGAATCCTTGTTCCCAACCCTGCAACTAATATCATATCCTCTAAGGACAAGGCTGGCAGCAGCCTGCTCTGTGAAAATGCAGCAGTGGTGTGGCACCCGTCTGGTGTCTGTAGTCACACAGCACACCATGTCCGTTCCTAAGATTCACATCCTGACATTACATCTCAGTGATACATTGTCAACATCTTCACTATCAGTGTGGATGCCTTTTGTGATGAAGTTGAACACTGCTAGGTTCAGCAAAGCTTCATGTGAAGGAAAGGGTAAAAAACTTCTCCTCACTGACATCTCAAAAATACACTTCCTAAAACACACCGCCAGTTTGCTTCCTCCACTCTGCTTTCGTAGATTGGTGCAGTAGGGGAGGTGAGAAGGAAGTACTTCACACTGCAGGCATCAGTCCTCTTCTGTGAGATTTCTGACTCCCCACTGGGGTCTCCATGGACTTCATGTGTTTGAATCACACTGTAACATATCCTAGTTTATATATTTTTAAGATGCCATTCTAAAAGATGATCATACTCAAGGATGCATCTAACAGACACATTGGGAATCAACTACAAGCTATTGAATTAATTGACAAAAAATGTTTCAGGTTTTATATAAAGAAAGAAAGGATGAGTAAGTCATGGTTGTTTGCTGCTGTTCTAATCGTCCATCCAATATACAGGAGAAAAGGTTCAGAAATCCACCCAAGCATGTGTGAATCCAGGCATAATTTGCAGTCCTAGAGACGTCTTTACAGGAGCAAACCCTTTAACAAGCACTGTGAATACATCAAAAATGTTTTGGGGTTTTTTTGCTACAAATTGCATTGAATTTGTCTCCATTTCTTTCCTTTAGCTCCAGCCATTGAGTTAAAATTTGTTATTGCTGTCAAATATCAGGTAGAAAGCGCTAGCATTTTTCTTTCCCCAACTTAACTATGATTTTACATGTGTCTTGGTCTCCATTGAGAGATTGGAAAAAATCTGGATATTTAAAAGGAATTACACTGGGAACTACCATGGCTTTCTCTGCAGGTATTGCCCCCTCGTTCACTCCTTGTTTATTAGCTATTTCAATAAAACCGGTAAATAAACAATAAGAGAAGAAGTGGCGCTGGCAAGATGAAGATGAGCTCAGTGCTTAGCATTCACCACCTTGATGTCTTATCCAAGGTGGAACAGGAAATAAGGAGGGAAGGATGGACTTGCTTGGTGGGTAGGGCAGGGGAGAGGTCAGGGCTTGCTACTGATAAAATTTTCCTTTTAGAAATTCAGAAAAATTTCTGCACCCTGACCATTAGAACCCTGTCATGTGGTATAATATGTTGGATTTAGAGACTACCAAGTGAATCTCACAAGGATAATTTCCAGTCTTAAAAGGAAAAAACACACACAGGGAGAAATGATCTTGTATGCATACTACCCTGTGTTGTGGCTTAGCCCTATCTGGCAATTAAGTACCACCAGTCACTCTACCACTCCCCTCTTCTCCTGCTAAGAGTGAGGAAGGGTCAGAGGCAAAACAACAAGGGAAGCTCGTTAAAGTTGAGGTAAGAACTATTTAATTATATAAATGAAACTGACCACTCAGCTTGGTGTATCATGGAATGAAACAAGCACCTGTGGGCTGGCCACAGGGGAGCAGCTCATCCCTGCCTGAAACCAGCACATTATGCACCCCTTGTTTCATACCATTTACATTATGCTTACGTCTCATTGCTATTCCATAAATTCTCACTAACGCATTCCCCGTTTTCCATCGCAACCCGCACGTATCATTACCTTAGTCTATGGAGCATCTTGGCAAAATGTCCATTAGTCCATGACTTCAGGTTTCATCAGATGTGGGGGTCACTCAGGACAGGAAAGGTGGTGTGTGGGAGCATTGGGTGATGAAGCCAGCTCAGGCCAGGTGGTCCATTTGTGTGGCTGTTGTGGCACACTTTCTTTAAAAGGGTGCCTCTCCTTCACGCTGGTCAGGAGTTCTTTCCAGAGGTTGAGGTTTTGTGGTCATCTTCCAATTGCTTTATTGATGCCCCCTTCTCCAGCAAGTGACCCCAGCTGTTTAGCCTCTCTCCCCTCTAACTCCATACTACTGTCCCCATTATCCCAGTAGCGGAACAGCCAGGTCATGATGTGTTCACAGGGCAGCAGCTGAAGTCTCTATGAATATCCCATAGCTCCTTCAGGGATAAAGACCATGTGGTAACAATGGCTTTATCCTCCATCTCCAGCTCTTGAGACAGCCCTGCTCCCATCTCATTATTGTTTGTTTCTGTCTCCCAGGATGGCCCTGCTACCTCATCTTCCTTGACTATGCAGACTGATATACATGTGTATTTCTTTTTCTGCACTCGGGCCACTGACACTGGTTGGCCCTGGAAATAGAACACAGGAGTTTGGGGAAGTGGAGCCTCTGCAGAAGGTGGAGCTGCTATGGGAGGTGGGCTGACTGTGATGGGAGACAGGCTGGCTGCAACGGAAGGTAGTGACATTGATGCAGGCACGGTGGATGGTGATGCAGGCATTGGGGGTGGCGACGCAGGTGTGGTTGCAGCCACAGTTGCAGCTGCAAGAGCTCGAGTTACCAGCTTGCTCCCTGTGCAGGTCCGGGCTGCCCATTGGCACATCAGGGCAATTCGGATGTCTTCAAGGATCCTGCGTCTGCCTCGGGCACTGGTAGTAGATGGGGCAGCATTACCAAACATTTCCTTAACTTTACACAAAACCACTAGAACATTTACTAGCAAACTGATCCCTGGCCATAGATCACTCCAATCCCATGAATAATTTCCAAAATACTTGTACACCTTTGCCATCAGACTGAGAGGAGAGGGAAAAAAAAAAAGAAAATTTTTTTCCACATTCAGCCCAGCACCAAATAATCTCTCTTCTATTGGCTGTGTCCGCGAGGGGCAAAAGGGAGAGGTGTAACTGTGGAAAGCCTCCAGGAGATAACTCGCAATGTACTAGGGGGCTGAAACAATATGAAACACAGATAGAGTCCCCCTGCCAGCATCAGCAGTACACAAAAGAGTATAACCAAAGCCCTAAGCCCAGTTTAGGATAATCAACAAGACATAAGAGAGCAGATCCCGCTGTTCAGTCAGCAGCTTAAAAAGCCCCGAACTCAGCGTCTGAATCAGCCACCACCACATTGTTACACAG
>NW_010225229.1:0-7922 GCF_000690775.1 Eurypyga helias | reverse complement strand
CACCAGGTGAAAACAAAGACTGAGCTATTGGCAGGAATTTCCTAGCTGATTCCCCCACACCTTCCTTCTAAGTAACACCTCTTGCGCCTTGCAAAACCGCGTGCTTTGCAAGCCCCTCCCACCCCCCACTGCCTTTCAAACTGACCGCTCAGCTTGATGTATCATGGAATGAAACAAGATCCTGCGGGCTGGCTGCAGGGGAGCAGCTCATCCCTGCCTCAAACCAGCATACCCTCTCATCCCTCAGCATAAATGCTTGGGCATGGATTGTTCCCCAGGAGCAAACCTGGAACTGACAGCAGAGTCAAGGAATACAAACGGGTGAAATAAAAGAAACCCTGGTGAGTTTCAAAATATAGGTCAAGCCCATTTAGCTCTTACAACCAAGTGGTTACTGTCTGCCACAACATCATTCTGCTCCCATCCTTGTTTCCTTCATTCTGAACAACGCAATGTTTCAATCTTCCTTAAATTCAAAGACACCAGGTCCCTGAGTGACCTGCTCACTAGCACTGAGTAGGAAACCAGACCTGCCTGGCCTTAACGGCACCTTAGCTTACGTCAGTGATGCAGAACATACTGCTTCCAATGCATGCTCTTCTAGGAGCGCCATCCATCCACACTGACAAGAAAAAAGTGTTCCCCCCTGTTTATCATGTCTGAGAGAGAGGAATGTGTGGAGCAAAGCTAAATGTGTGAAATGCAAATACAAGTCACTACATTCTGGTAAAACATTTTCTATATTGTCTAGGAGTATCACGGGGCTTCAGCTCGAGATGCTCATCTCCCCAACAGATGGCATGTCCTCCCCACCACTGTAGAAAGGACGTACTTGTGAAAAGGCGAAAAGACAGGAACAACATGAACCATGCAAGGGGGGACAGAGTGCCATCCTCCTATGCACAGCATTGAGTATCAGGGCTAGGGATCACAGTGGAAACAAAGGGACCCCTATCCCAGTTGTTCTCTCAGAGTAGGTACAGGGTGTAGGACTACTTTTTTTTTTAAAACAAAGGAGAGATTCTTGCGATTTTTTAATTGGCAAAAGCTTTTGTAAAAATAATGTTTCATTATGTACAGGAGTAATACTAGACTAGTATAATATAATGTGCAGATTTGCATCCACATTTTCTTTACACACAAACACCTGTGTATATATGTATAACACAGATTTCATATACCAGAAGAATTTGCCACATCGGGGCAAGGCAGACACACACAAGTATATTTGGTGTCTCAACAGATCTATTGGGTTATCTTGTTTTGGGCCCATGTGGCTATTTATCAATAATAAAGTAAACCATAACAGAGCACTATTCTTACTTAACTGTGTGCATTGTGCATGACATCACTGCATCTATTTAAAACAAAAAAAAAATCATGACTGATTTTTTTTAAGTGGAACAGTTATACAGTCTTGGATCTTATAACAGGCCTAATCTGAACCAGCCGTTCTTTCTAGACATTTCCAGTTGATGACGTTATTATAATGTATTAATTCTTCCCCAAAAGAATTTGAAAACACTATTGAAGTACTGTGTATGACTTCAGTACCATGGGTCTTTATAAATATATCATAGAATCATAGAATTTTTCTGGTTGGAAAAGACCTTTACGATCATCAAGTCCAACCATCAACCTAGCAATGCCAAGTCTACCCTAAACCATATCCCTACGCACTATATCAACTCATCCCTTGAATACCTCCAGGGATGGTGATTCCACCACTTCTCTGGGTAGCCTGTTCCAATGCTTGACAGCCCTTTCCATGAGGAAATTTTTCATAATATCCAATCTGAACCTCCTCTGGTGCAGCTTGAGGCCATTTCCTCTCATCCTATCAAGACACTATCATAAGCCCACTAAGAAGACATTGCAGAAGAACAAGCATGACTGCACTCTTCACTGGGGCAAGCTCATGTGTATCCAGACAAATGCTTAGTGAAGAGACACCAGCATCAAGTGGTAGCTACATGGACACACTCTATTCTTCTGTAAGTCACTAAAGTCTCTTTGGTGTTAATAAAGTCACCCTGCTTTGGCCAGCTTGTAGCCTTTAGGATGCTCATCTATAAAATGGAGGGCCAAGAGTCAGAATGCAACCTTAGAAGTACATTGCAAGTAGAAAAGTGAATGCCAAATTCAAACCTTTAAGAAAGGTTATTTTGCCTACAAGATAAAATGAATAGCACAGGACACTGATCTTTCACATTTTTAACGACTAGTATCTGGTCTGCACTGCAGTAAACCTAGAAAAGAGTTGCACTGTCTTGGCTGGATTAGAGCAGTCTATGCTTATGTTTACAAACTGAATTTATCCTATTTTCACATATGAAGTTAATTCCTAAAATCCAATCAAACTGAAATCAAAGATAACATGGTTCCATATCAGAAGCCACATCAGACTTAAGCCACATGAGAAAAATTAATCATCAGTGTCATTTAAATTTGGATTTGTACAATTATATGGGCTTTTGTTACACCTGGAGATATTCTCCATAAACTCTTGATAAAAGCTGGAAAACATCCAGAGAGAATATTCCTGTTTCAAATATTGCACTGAGGTCTAGATCCACCTGACTACACTGGACCTACCAGGATTAAACCCGTGTGGCACTCTCCTAACTCCTCCTGCAGCTATTTCACTCCAAAACTCAGACCTTCCAAACCCCCTTAGAGTCACTGAGCAACACTGAAGATGGCTCCCACAGTTTCACGATAGGTTTTCTAGGTTGTCTTCTGGGCAAATGTGTAACCACCTCTGCCCTAACCAGGTTGAGAAGTAAAACATGTAACACTGCCAGAATCCATAAACTGATTTTTCTGCCTGTCCTATTTTGAAGAAAGATAAAAACTGTAGTGAGGAAATTCTATAGAGAAAACAAATTGCACAGGCCAACTTGCTTACAAGTCTTTTCTGCTGCTCCTAAAGACCACCAGAGTCTCAACCTGATCCAATTACTACATGGTACAGCTTTAACATCAATCATTTTATTTTCCTCCTTTTCTTCAGAGCTAAGCGACATTAAAGGGAATTATGACAGATCCAGCCAGTGTTAAATCCAAACTCTTGGGTTAGTTCTGTATTTGGAGGCAACCTTAGGTTGTGTGAACCTTCATTCCACACAAAAGCAGCTTCTTGGTATTCGCACTCTTGAATGAATTTGTATAATTTACAGTAGTTGTGCTTGTTATACTGTTTTCCCCTGAATTTTGTCTCTAATATTTATATATGTGTTTGCATATATACATGTACATAATTCTTGAAATGTCTTTCAGCACTCTGGTGAAAGACCAGGAAGATATTTTTCAATGAATTGAGAGGACCCCTGTATTTATTTTTTTCACTCTGCTATTCTAAAATGTCAGAAATATCAATGAAGTGATGCTTGAAGTGAAAATGCAGCAGTATCCTATCTTAAAGCTTGAATCATTCTGAACAGACAGAGGTCCTACTCTTTTAAATTCTTCTTGTCCTTTAGTTCTAACTCTCTTGTACAGCCTCTCAGACATACAACAGGAAATAAGCTAAAGTTTTATTTTTCTCAAAATTACGACTTCAGCTTCTCTGAGTCAGAACATTTCCACTGTAACATTTCAGCATAAACACAGAGAAATAGCTTACATACTAATTTAATTCCTTGTCTAAGATGTAAAAGCAAGACTTCCAAAAGCAATGCACTTTGTGTACCTCAAACTCCTAGCGAAGCCCCGTCGCTCACTGCTTGCCCATGACACTTCTGAGAGCTTGCCCACCGAGCAGCCCTCTCTCTCCCTGCTGAGGTGTATGGGTTGGGGATGCTCCCAGCCGGCTGCGCCCGGGGCTGGCTGTGCCTGCCCCACTGGCACCCCACTGCTACGGCAGTGCCCACCTCTGCTCAGAAGGGCTTTTTCACCATCATTGCCTTTCATAGCGACCTCATGCCTTCAGCTGCCTCATAGCTTTTCCCTGATATTGAAAACTTTTAGTTTTCACTAGAAAACTGCTAACTGGTTTTAATTGAGAATAAGATATGGAAAACCACAACTTCTGCGGTCCTGAGAAGACCATTTCTAAAATTCCTCATGATCCTAGAGCTCATTTAGGCCAGAGAGAGTAAAAGAAAGTAAGGAGCTGTCGAACTCAGCACCGTCGAGCCTAACCAGCCAGGCAGAAGCTGAGCATCCACACTGCGCTTGGGTGCTGGTACCAGCACCCTCGGGTGCTAGTTCCCTTCTCTTGAAGGGAAACTATCCAGGTTTGGTCTTTCAGCTCCATCTGCCTCCTTTTAACTAGGCACATGCAGGCAGTGCACGCCTCGGCCCCCACACCCCCAGCCCCCGCTCTGTAAGAGCCTTACCTTAAGTTTTGAGGACAGCGAAACATCAAAGCAACATCAAATGTCTGTTTGAAAACCTAGCTTAGGTCTGCAGAGTTTATGGGCCTGGGCTCCTGGCCACAAGAAAATATCTGTCTTGCTTCTGGGCTGCAGATAACCCTGGAAATCACACAGGATATTTTTTCTGAGCTGCATGTAAGCAGTGAGTAGGTGTCACATTGATTATCCAGTGTTATATATAGATCTTTGATAAGGACAGGCTATCTTGCACCAGTAGTTCTCATGATGCATAATTAGTGCAAAGAAATATTAAAAGAGGCAGAAAAGCATTTCTTATATTTATTCTTACATAGGTGAGCTGTAACTTTAACTATAATTCATGGAAAAAAGACTTCTATGTGATCTGTTTAATAAATCACATACTGAGTCACAAGCTACATATTCAATGGGAAATCAAGCCAATTGCTCACTTCTTCTAAGAGCCATGAAGGATAATCAGCGTCTGCAGATCTGGTTCTTAGTTGGAATCTAAATAATTAAGCTGAAGAGATGCATTTCTCTTTCAAGATTCTCACTGTATTTTCTTTTATTTTTTTTGTACCAAATACATCACCGTGAACATAAGCTATTGACTTTAATTAAAAATTAAAATTAGCTCTAGTTTTGTTTTGTTAAATCCACAGCTGAAAAACAAAAAAGACTGTCAAGACAGAAAAAGAAAACATTGCAACCTTCCTGCCAGTTCTCATCCCTACGCACTTACCCAGCAAATGGTAAACATGCTGTGCAGCATCTTCTTCCTGCATAGCAGGATTTGCCACACATGGACTTCAGCTTGTAACGGAAGCTGTGTGGAATATAAATAAAGAAATGGACAGTGCCATAACATGATAGATTTGTGAAGCCTCCAAATCTGATAGGAATCTTCTTTATTAATTTAATCTATTACTGGCTAATTGCTTATGTACTGTAAATCTGCAAAGGTCAGTTCTTGAAATCACAAAACAGTAAGAAGGTATGAAACACTAACAAGCCCTAATACATACAATAAGAATGTTAATCAATAGTCTAAATGAAGTCTTGTATTGCAAATGATGGATGAAAATGTATTATTGTTAGGGACTACAAGCATGGGTTTCACTGAAAGCGGTAAAATAAAACGCCATGTGTTTTGAGAGAAATAAAGTATAAAAGCATCTGTAAATAATGATTATACAATGAACTTTGTCAAAAGAGCATCTGCAAGTTATAAGCCATTTCACAGAAAAGCTGCTTTCTTGCACAAAAAGTAAAAGGAAATAGAGTGCTCATGCAACAAATACTTGACAAAGGCCAACTCTGAACTCTATGGATATAACAGGAGAACATGTTTATATATATTAAATACTGCATTTTAAACATATCTAAATAAATACTTATATACATCAAATTTAATAACTTGCTTCTAAACCTGCAACCTCACCCCAGAGAGAACCCTACAGCTACTCCATTCAAACAACTGTGCCAAGAGGACAGTTGCTGCAGGTGTGCACTGCTGTAAGAGGAAGCAGACTCTTCACCTGGAGGCTCGCTCCACTGTATTGCTTCGTGCCCACTTAGAAAACTCCTGCTTTCCTCAGTTTCTAACCTGCTCAGATGAATGTTAAGGGAAAATGGTATTTTTAAACCGTCTCTGAACACTAAAAGGCTGCAGAATAGTGTTCTGTTTGTAAGAGCAATTTAGCTTTATTAAGAAGCAGCATGACATAGACTAAGTGAGCTAAGATAAGCTTCGTACAGTGTGTTGCAGCAGTCAGCAACAGCAGCCAATCAGTCTGGAACCTGATTATCAAAAACTGCACTGACACGCTGCAAGGAAAGGTGTTAAGAAAACCCTCTTCTCACTTACTCATCTGCCAAGCTAGACACCCATTTCACCTCTGATATTATTGAAGGAATTTCTCATGGCAGCAGAGGTTTGGCAAACTACTCAGAAAATATTTTGTGTTTCTCTGTTTTCATTAAACCTCTTTGCCAAACTGCCAGTTGTGAAGGTCGTTTCACTTGCATGGCATTGTTAGAATATATTTCACAAGCAGTGTAGACAGCACTTACTGTGAAATTTGTATTTCTAACTTTCCTGCTGGTAAGAAAATAGAATACTTAAAACCAGTTGGGAACCTAAAGAGTTAGACCTGCTACAGGCAGGTCTTAAATTGCTATTGTAAAAAGGTCCATTACCAGGTTTGATCTGAGCAAGGAGGGTGTGCTAGTTTACTGTATTAATCTGATTTCTTCCCAACTAAATTCTGGTCATGAATTTTAGAAATATTGAATTAGAGGAATCTGATTTTCAGGGCCAGGCATGGATGCTGGGAACAGTCATATAATAATGTACTCTTATGTTTTAGGCAGAAAAAAGGAAGCATTATTCTTTCTGAACATTTCCTTCCTCTTCAAATCTTCAGATACTCTGCTTTCTCTAAGGTCATTTCATGAATTTAAGATACACCATTCTGGAAACTAAATTAGCCCTCATTTACTGGGAAGTTGAATGCAGCCAGACTAATGGTGGTGCAAATATAATTGGTTCCCAACATGTGTCAGTGTGTATACTCCTCAAGCCACGGAAAAGATGCATTATGGGACTAATTTTTAAATGTTAATGGATATTGGATGTTTGCCAGACACCCAGCTGTGCACAAAACATTGAGATGGTAAATAGCTTTTGATCTGTTTAGAAACAAATTATAATGGCTGTTTGGATTCCACATGACTGAAGGCATGGTAACCAGCTCAGGCTCACAGACTGACCCTATTAACTGCGCTAAGGGGAACGTGCCTATTTAAAAAATCAAAATAAGAGACATAAAATAAGGCTATTAAGATGCCATTTAAATTATTTTAGGTTAATATTAAACAAACAAAATCCCAACAACCACCCATAGCACCTGTTACCATTGCCTACATGAGCTAACTTATTTAAGACAGATTTTCTGCTAGGTTTCTTTGATAGGAGTTCAAAACGAAATGCTTTCATCACTCAATTAATTTGATACTAAAGCTGAGATCTGAGCGAAAAGCTTACCTGCACTCTAGGAGTTCAAAACGAAATGCTTTCATCACTCAGATCTCAGCTTTAGTATCAAATTAATTGAGTGAAAAGCTTACCTGCACTTACAGAATAAAATCTCTCCTGCTTCACATCAGCAATGGGTCTCACTGAGATGCACTAGTAAACAAGACCTCTCTTCATTTGATGTGTACTCCTCATAATTTTAATTTAATGTCTACGAATGTCAGTATTTTCAGGAAATTCTCTATTTGAAATGTCTTACTAATTTTACTTATTTGGTCAGCAAAGCCCAACAAGGAATTTTGAATCAACTGTATTAGGTGCTTTTGACTACTATACCACAGCATTAGCAAAAAGCATCATTTTGCGAGTGAAAAGTGTAATAACTGTCAGCAACACAAGAAAGCTCTTTTCCATAAAGCTGTGTGTTCAGCATTTTGAGACCCCTTTTCACAAATACATAAGACAGTCACATGTATATTCAGGAGATCTTCTCCTTTAGGATTTTGCTGTCTGTGTGTGAAAAATTCATAGAATCATAGAACGGT
>NW_010225228.1:42728-87123 GCF_000690775.1 Eurypyga helias | reverse complement strand
CCAGTCTGTGATTCTGTGATTATCTACTTGTCATCTTTAGACTTCTTCCTGTCCAGGTGTCTGCTACTTGACACAAGCTGTGAACCAGGGACAGAGCACAAGATAACATACTCGTGGTAGGATAATAATCAGTGATCACAGTCATTCTGCTTAATCCAGTGATTTATTCTTTCCACTAATAAGGGATTAACATTTTATAGATGAGACCTGTCTTTCTTCCTTAATATTATATATTTGGATGGATGCCTGCTTTCAAATTGAATGTTCCTGAAAAGCAGCATTTTTGGGGGGGGTGGGGGAATGGGGGAAGCAGGGAATGAGAGAAAGATGAATATCTAAGCTATCACTGCCAACTTTCTAAAAGACATATGTTGTAAATAAATGCTATAAATATACATACATACATTTCTGTAATGGGTAGCAGTTGTCTTATTTCCAGATTTCAAAAAGCTGATTTTATATATTAGAAATATATTTTTTTACCCATAAACATCTTTTGAAATGCCTACAACAGAGTTCTCTCTGGTTGAAAACTTGGTATGAAGAAAGTGGGGAGACTGTTTGCTATCTTTTATCACTGAAACCCAAGGTGCAACTTTCACAATCATCAAATCCTTTGTTGGAGTCCAAAGAATAAGAGGCGCAACAACTCTTAATTAGGAAAAAGTTGCCAACAGTTTTAATAAATTATATAATTTTTTGCCAGTGCTAAGCAAATTCAGCCTGCTAATTGTTTGAATTTTGTTTTATTAGAAGGTGAAACTACTGCTGATTTTTTTTTTCTTTTTTCCCCAATGGACATTATTCACAAGCTTTTTTCTTTTGTGTATGTTGGAAGTTTCTATCCGATATCTAACCACACATGGCATTCCTTCCAGGAGGATAATGTGAGGTCTAGTTTTAGTTAACAATATTCTCCTTGACAACTTATGTGCCCTCTATTTGAACATACAATCTGAGTTTAAAAAGCGAAACAAAACAAAAATCCAACCTTTCTTCTTCCCTGAAGACACAGACACATGCTGAGACACAGCCATGATCCAGGTTACTGAAGGATTTGAAGGAGTCTGAGTTCTGCTGTTGGAACTCTCAATGTTTTCTGCTGGGAGAATTGGCTTCTTTTAAAGCAATGAAAAAGAACATGGCATAACATCTATAAGGGGAAAAAAAATAAAGATAACTAATGTGCCTGCCATGGTTAGAAAAATACAGAACCCCAAAGCAGTAAAACATATGCATATCTGCCATCTTCTTAACAATTATAGAAAGCAACTTGAAGTGAGGGGAAAAAGGAAGAGGCTTATAATTTGTGAACAGGTTTTTATTCAACACATAGCTCAGATTGAAAATATATAGCCAGCCATGTTAATAGCTCAGCAAACAGTTCCAGGATTGTTTTCTCAGACCATAAATTCCAGACTGTCAAAGTCATTTTGGCAGGATTAATTTCAATTATCCAACTGTAAATATCGTCAGAGATTTACAGCCTGATCTCTGATATGCAAATCAAACTGAACGTCATATATCTCATGTAAACACAGGCGGTTATTTAGGTTTGCAAACATATGCTGTAGACTGTATGTCAAATGCAAACATCGTTATTTATGCCTTAAGCTTGAGAAATTATTTGCACCGAAGTCAGAACATTCAGAATATTTTTTTTTCTCCAGTTTATCCATTATATAGTTATTGGACCAGTTC
Organism: Eurypyga helias; assembly: GCF_000690775.1. Lineage (NCBI taxonomy): Eukaryota > Metazoa > Chordata > Aves > Eurypygiformes > Eurypygidae > Eurypyga > Eurypyga helias. Next base: position 85,422 of record NW_010225228.1, on the reverse strand, counting down.
TCCATTTTTCTCTGGTTTCCTTCAGTAGTGCAACATATGGTGGAATTAGAGCACAGAGAAAGGCAATTCTGTACTGTCCTGCAGCAGACCTCAGGGTAAATAAATGTCTGCAGATTGGAGTCATTGTTACTTTCTGTTTCCTGGTTTTTAATCCATCACGTGTTTGTTTTCCTTTTCACTGAACACAGTAACTTTTGTCTAGCTCCCTGAAATTTATCCCATAATCAGAATTTTATTTTAAAATTGTAAATAATGTAACTGTTTACATTATTCCTCAGTCATTACTAGTATCTTTTGGCGCATTAATTCAAGTGCAAATTATAAAAGTAACTAATCTGTCATGATCCCTGATAATTTTCCAGTACAACCAATACAGTATCTTCTTACTAAGGTATTAATGTATCCTTTTACTTATTTCCAAATACACACAGGAATAATTGTTGATGCCTTTTGCTTTTCTACAAGACTGGGAATCTTCACTTCTTTACCTAGTTTCAGTTGTAGATGACAAATTAATTACTAGCTTATATTAATTGCTAGTTTATAATAATAAAATGAATCCTTCTTTTGTTCTTAAGCCTGCATTAAGCTTCTGTTATAACTCCTCTCCACTTAATAACTGCTGACTAGTTTTGTTTCTTCTCATAAGAAGCATTTTAATTTGGGGAAATTTAGGGTTAGTATACATTTTAAAGAAATTAGGCAGGGATGGTTTTTGTTGAAGTAGAGGCCCCTAATCAGCTACATCTTTCCTTGGAGTGATACCATGCAATGATGATAGTGCATATTTTTTGTTATTAATACATCTTGACAGTGTGCAGTGCAAGACATGATTAAGTTAAATTTAAACTGCTTTTAGAATTCTGGCTTTTTTTGTTGTTGTTTTGTTTTTGTTTGGTTGTTTTTTTGGTGGTGTTTTTTTTTTTTTTGGCTTTAGTCTCAATAAAAGAATTAGTTAATGTTGCTTGAATTGCCAAGTTGGCCATTTGTACCAAGAATTTGTACCATCAGAGCTGTGTGAAAAGGCACAGAATTTAGCCTGAATTGTGGCATCTTTTACATTTATACTCTGTTTCTTTTTCTGCCTTTTCCCTTACACAATGGGCAGCTTTTAAATGGAATATTTACTATCAGATTTGTAGTTATTTTTCACCACACCATATGTATCCATATCAGGACTCTATGAAATCTTTGAAGAAACTCCTAAAGATTGTCTTGTTCCACAATGGAGCCATACTTGCACATTTTGAATCAGAATGAGGGTGTGTAAGCAGTCCTTGTCAAAATGTCCCTTTTCAGATGGCACTTACCTGAGTCACTTTTCAGTGGGACAGAAGCCACAAGCTCTTCTGGCCAGATACCCTGTTTAATTGATTCCAGTAAAAGTGAAGCTAATCTATTTTCAGAAAAGACAAATGTCCTCCAGGAAATTAGAAGGCAGGTAGAAGAACTCCGAGGAAATGTGGAAGGACCATCTTTGGGTAGTTTGTAATGTCTGTCCTGACAGCATATCAGGAAATGCTTGCCGTTTTGATAAAGGAGAATTCCCTTTGGAATCCTCTCAGGAGTACTGGAAAGACAACCTGCTATTAATCCCTCAAATCAAAATTAGGCCTATGCCCAAGTCTCCAAATTTATAATTATGCTAGAGTTCCATAACACATTTTTCAGGACCAAAGAAAGTCTAAAACTTAGTTGTTGTAATTCCCAGAGATCCAATTGTAAAAATCAATTTGAAGATGAGAATTATCATGGGAAAAAAAAATATATATCCAGAGCATAACTGTTCTGTTAAAGGGAAAATGTGGCTTAATCTTCATTCTACTGTAAAAAATGAATCTTGAAGTACAAAACTTAATCAAGAAGTGTAGCTTGAACTCCATACTGTGGACATATTTAAGTCACGTTACAGAGTTAATACAAGACAACAGGTATTAATAATGAGAAATGTTTAACATAGTCACATATTTGCAAGTCCAAAAACCAGACGAGTCTTAACCTAATTCCCATGGAATACCTAAACTGCAGAAGTGATACAATTATTTACATTTGGTGAAACTAAGCAATGAGGGAAGTGCTTTACTCAGGGCCATATAGTGAGTTACTACTGAAGCCATCATTATAATCCTATCTTTCCATTCTTTGGTAACATTAAAAAATATCGATATGAATTGTCTTCAAAGAAAGAAAATCAGAATTGGGTTTTCAGTGGTAATATAGGTTCATGAGAAATATGTTTATGATTATTATTTCCCCATCACTTAGGGGATAAGGCAATGCTGGACTAGTTTGCAGTTGCCGGCTGGGGCTAAACGATGACAGTAGTTAAAAAGACAGTATTTTTTTAAATATCAAAAAGATTTTGAGTTTTTTTCTAAAGCAGAACAGAGAAATGTGTTAGCTTTGCTTTCAGGTTTCTGGTTTCTGCTACTGGTCTTGAAATGCGCAGCATTGCTTTTGATTAAGGGAGGGGGGAAAAAATCAAGGTACTGCTTTATTTTTGTATAAACTGGGGTGTGGTGAATGGAGCTGCTTTCTAAAATGCCTGAATTCTCGTCTCTGCAAATATTTCAGTTACCCACATAAGATCTCCATCTCCTGTTATGGAAAGATGGCAGAGAAAGTTGCACATGATTTGCATAAAAGGATGTATCCTTTTCTTATCTCAACAGTTCCCTTACTTCTGTTATTTCAGCAACCAATATGGTTTGGAAAAACTTATTCCATGAAGTTGGGGATTTTTTATGTTCTAGTTGCCCTCTGTCAGCCCAGGGATGCACCAATTTCCTAACTTACCTATAGTTGGCTGAGAGACTCCTGTCAGACAGCAGAATGCTTTATTTCTTTGAACTGCTAAGGTAACGTGATCTTCTGTAAGTTGGACACCTTTCTACTTGGTTTACCTTGCTTGTCAAAATGCCTCCTGGATTCCCTGACAGCTAGTTCAAGAGCAGGATGAATTATGACGGTAATACTTAGGCTTCCTTCCATCACATCCTAACCAAGCCATCTGGCAGCTCCAGAAAACTTAGTTCACTTTGATTGTGTATCCTGTAGCAGGCTTAGGTTGTTTTTGTTTCCTTTCTTTGACAATGTGCAAGTTGAATTCCATGTCTTATTTGCAAGTGTGCCGCTATTATAACCATGGCTCCTGCAAAATATTGTTCAGATCTTGACAGGGTGTTTCCACTGTCCTACATTCAGTATTCAAATGCGGAGGATCAGAACTGCCGACATTCAGCGCTTCTTAGGTTGTAGTATCGTTTTTCACTATGTATCCAGGCTCATTATCCACTTGTTTTCTTTCTCCTTCATGTTATATTTACTCACTACTGGCAATCTTTTCTTTACCTAACCTGTTTTCCTAGACATATTGTCTTACAGTATCTCAGCCAAAACAAAAATATATTGTACCATCAGAGAGTAATTCATACAGCAGGGGAAGCTGTCAGATATTATTACAGAATTCAGTGAAGACAGCAGTTCATTAAAATGATGTATTTCAATCATCGCAACCACATCCTGTCAGTACCAGTTAGTGCAGATATTGCATGTGTAGTCTGTGAGACGTGTTGGAGTACTGTTACCCAAACCGGAGCACTGCAGCACAAGCTACTGTAGGTCGTTTCCCTGCTTGTATCTCCTGTGAATTAACAAGAACAGGAGTACATGGTACTCTTAATGAGCAGGTATCTCCTGTGAATTAACAAGAACTCTTCATGAGCAGCAGTACTTGGATAGGCATAGCCACCTGAAACTTGAACTGGTTTTAGCTGCTCATGTCTTCTAGTTTGAAATTAGATGAGTTGCTCATTTGATTTAAAAATGGAAGTCTGATGTAGTGAAAGCCTTTATACATACAAATTCTTGTTTGACTTCTTGTCCTCTGGCTCTAGGCAGGGAGGTGTGTGTTATGCTTTTGGGGGATGTTTTTTCTTTTTTAGAATTCTTTTTGCTTCCTTTTCATCTTTTTAAGTGTTCAGACTTTACACAAAATCTGGTTTATTATGGCCACAATATCTGGCCATATTATTTTCTCTCCCAAATGCTGTAACTCGGGTTGTCTACCATGTGTATCCTGTTCATCTTTGATTAGCCTCAGATGGAATATGAGCACAAGTCAGATCTTAATCCTTAAACAATGGCTTCTTCCATGCAAAAAGGGTCTTCTGGGTCTTGTATTGAAGTTGGGGGACATTTAATTCTGTTTGTACCTTCTAAAAATGTCAATTTTTTCAGCCCAACAGTGTTTTCTTTTCTCAGTAACAATTTTCAAAAACTTGGGGCTTGTTCCTGTTCTAAATCTTAAATTTTCCTAAATGGTAGGATATGCAAATACATATATTACAATTTCTTCAGTACTCTGCGTGGATTTTTATTTGCGCCAGATGTCAATCTTCAGAGTAGACTTCGAAAGCTATAAAGCTTATCTGCACATGATACAAGTGGTTAAGTCTTTGAACTGTTTGCATACCCAGTGTGATGCTTCCCATGAAAATAAGGTGGGGTTTTGCCTTAATGGAGGTGAGGATCAAGGGAGAAGAGAACAAAAATGTTGGCAACTTCCCTTCTGCACTTCCCATAGTCAGAGTAGGTTTCCTGCTATGAACTGAGACACAACATCATGCCAACATGTTGTTCTAGACTGGCCAATAACTTTCCCAGCTAGAAATCAGTTTGCCATCTGAAAGACAGTTTTTATGCATCTGTTTACTGAACTCAGAGCCTGCAAATGCATGTGTATCTGTGGGAAACCTATTAAATATGCATTGGAATCATCCAGTTGATGCAAACCCAATGAATTTCTTTATATTTTAGTATCTTTTTCAAACATATTTCTGTTACCAAAACAAAAATTCTAGGTAACAGAGTCTTAATATTGAGACTGCAGTAAAATGTCAACAGAATTTGTGAATTATTTACTACAGACACCGACCGTTTCTGTTGCATAAAGGGCATGCCAGTGAGATGCTCAGTGTGAACACGGTTGAAGTTACACTTGTATAGAATCATAGAATGGTTAGGGTTGGAAGGGACCTTAAAGATCATCTAGTTCCAACCCCCCTGCCATGGGCAGGGACCTCTTCCACTAGACCAGGTTGCTCAAAGCCACATCCAGCCTGGCCTTGAAGACATCCAGGGATCTTCTGTGGTTATATTCTGCCAATTAAAAAGCCATTGTCATAGATCTTTTTCATTTCAGAGTGTGTTTCATAGTAATACGCATCCGAGCTAACTGTGTTTGGAAGGTTAAGATGAAAATAGGGGCTTGAGGACGCAGTATGCAGTACGAAGTGTGAAGTTAGCAAGCGCTGTGGGTTGACAAAAACCTAACTCTAAGTGTGTCAACCTTTCAAGTAATCCTTACCAGGTGATCACTCATGGCTTGACAATACTTTGATTACATATTCAGCACTTACAACAGTAGTATAAATTAAGCTTTGCTATGTGCAACTGAAGATTTTAGTGGTGACTTGCTGGAGATACATTTACCAACAAGATACCATGATGCTGCAATTTCTACAATTACAGTGGCAGTATTAAAATCTTGGCAATCTGTTGGTTATCAAATAAACCAGTTGGGCTTTTGGGACCGGAATTTGAGATCCTGATTACTGAGCTTCTCTTCAATATGCTTTTAAGTGTACTAATATGAGGAATTACTTATGTGCCTGTGCATGTAAACTGAACAGTTTTTGCATTTACAAGTTAGGAAACAACATGAGGATAAGATAATCCCACCTCAGTAGGTAGATATCCTACCTCCTCCTACCCTGAAGTGTCCAATCCTCAGAGAAGTTGCTACATTTTCCAGTCTCCAGGTGTTGAGCCTTGAACATTTGCACACTGTTAGGAATGGATTAGAAGTGCCAAACTGTTCTGGTTTTCTCTCAGACTGAGGCCAGATCCTTTTCAAAAAGATCAAGAGGTACACTTCTCAAATTTACTTTGGTCAAATCTGTCTAGATTGAAAACAGTTGGATGTATCCATTTGTGCTTATGAGTAAGTTGCTGATGAAATTTATTTAAAATTAATTACTAAATAAAGCAAATGCCTCTCTCCCCTTGAAAAGGGGAGTATATGTTCATAGAATCATAGAATCACTAGATTGGAAAAGACCTTAGAGATCATCCAGTCCAACCGTATCTGTCCACCACTAAACCATATCTTTCAGCACCTCATCCACCCGTCTCTTAAACACATCCAGGGACGGTGACTCCACCACCTCCCTGGGCAGCCTGTTCCAGTGTGTGATAACCCTCTCGGTGAAGAACTTCTTCCTTACATCCAATCTAAACCTCCCCTGGCGCAGCTTGAGTCCATTCCCCCTCGTCCGATCATCTGTCATTAGGGAGAAGAGACCAACACCCACTTCTCCACAACCTCCTTTCAGGGAGTTGTAGGCAGTGATCAGGTCTCCTCTCAGCCTCCTCTTCTCCAGGCTAAACAAGCCCAGTTCCCTCAGTCGCTCCTCATAAGACATATTCAGGCCTGTAAAAGGAGGAAACAAGTAGAATAGTACTGGTTTTATGTGTTTCAGAGTAACCTTTTCCTCCAGCTGTTGACAGAGGGAAATACAGCCCTTTCTCAGCGCTATCTGGGGGTAGAGGGGGTGGTGTATAGTACAAAAATGGGCTTTTAAGAAGAAAGCAGCAAATCAGAGTGGTGGGAGGTAGCCTTGGGAATTCAGCCCTTCACACTCTGTGTTTGAGTAGTTTTCCTGCTCAAAACACAAAGCCAGGCCCATGCTTTGGTACAATGAACTAAGCAAAAAGTGCTCGCACCTGTAGCTTAAATCAGTAGGCCAGGCTTTTTATTCCTTACTCTAGCAGCTGCTTATTAGAGAGCCCAGAATGATATTGTTTTTGTTGTGGCTCCGTGTCTAAGAGCACAGCAAATCCATTATTCATAATATCTTCCCAAGTCCACGAAGCCATTGAATAGTGCTGTGTATCTCCTTAAAGCTGCCACCCACTCAAATCCATTTTATTTGGACAAATAAAGAAACTCTGCACTGAAGAAAACCAATTTGAAAACACACTGAAATTCATTTTCCTCACTTAAATATTAAAGTGCTTATATTTATTGCATTTCAGCCATGCTGTACTGTTTTCAAAAAGGATTTGCTAGTTTAATAGGTCTAAAGGAATTTCAGTAAATTTAAAATATGGAAGAAAATGAACTAACGTATGACAAGAGTAACACTGCTTTTTATGCAGTGAATCTGCACTCCGTAGATTAAACCCATCCATTAATATTCTCTGCAACTGCATACTAATTTACAATACCACAGTCCTGGTCTGGGCTCTCATGGTTCTCTGCAGTGTTGCAGCTGTCTGCTCTTTTTGTGTTTTTTAAGAAAATTGTTGTTTATTTGAAAAACGAGAAACACTAAAGTTCCTGGTTTGCAACATAGTAATAAAAGGGGCCTCTAACATTCACTCGTCATTGCATTTTTGAGTTTGAGACTGCTGATTTTTCTTTATCTGACTTTTTTTGATAAAGGCATTTTCTTTCCTGTATCAGAAAACAGGACAGCTTCTGGAAGAATCGTTCATGGTGTGTGTATCGTTTTGGTGCTTAATGCATTTGTATGCGAAGTTCAGGGAACATAGCTTGCAGAAGTCCCTCTGCGTGTGCATTAAACAGTGCAAGTTATCCATGTAGCTTACGGGAGTCTTCCTGAATATGGGTTGGGATTAAGATACAAAGATGTCAGTCTAATCTCATATTAAAAAAAAAAGATCAAATAAGAAGTTGGTGACATTAAATTATGAACTGCTGGTATTGCTTCCTCTATCCTGTATGGAATTTCATCACTATAAAGCTAGAACAGCAAATGGATTCTGAGGTAAATTAATGGTGGAGTTTTTGTTTCTTTGGGATTGTTGGGTCTTTTCCATGGGGGGAAATAGCGGTTTTTTGGAAGGAAGGCGAGTGTTTTGTTTTAGAAACATTGAAAACCTACGTCATCCTTCATGGAGTTTAATATTGACTCTTGGCAAACAGAAGCCCCGAGAGAGGCACTTGTTCCTCAGTGAGACAAGTCGTCTCCTAGTCAGCTTTTGTCTATTTCTGGGGAAGTCACGCAAGCAAGTTCTCACCTAGGCAGATGTTAGAGGGTGGGCTCCCATCATTTCATATGCACAAAGAATTGAATCTTCAGAAGCGCCTGAAGGGTTGATTGAAAATCTGTTGGAGCAGGCATATTTTCACTTTTGAAAATCCCATTAAGAATCTAATTGATTATTTAGGTACACAAAAGCTGTATGAATCTGAGATTCTGCATTGTCAGGGGAGTTTGGAAATCTCATCCTAAATGAGCAAAGGTACAGAGAATATGGTATGATAGATCTCTACGGGATGAACTCACAGCAGGCTTTGGCAAGATGTTTTAGACTTTAGTGTTACAGGAGTAGCAATTTTTAAAAAATGTGCTGTTATATACTGTTACAGACTTAAAATCCTATAAAAAGCAATAATTTATTACATTCGTCAGTTACTTTTCAGAAGAAATAGATCAGATCAGCCTTGCAGTACGATACCAGGACTCAACAGGAAATGTGCATTCCACTATAACATAGTAAGTTCCATTTGGTCTTCTGGAGTAAAGATATTTCAAATTGTATTTTTCATTATCACATTTCTCATTTTCTGTGTTATGTGTGACCAGTCAGTAGTTGTGCATATAATGCCATATTCTTTATCTCTTAATGTAGTAAGTAGAAGAGTGAAATAAATGATAAAAGGGAAGAGGATGAAAGAAATGACAAATTTCTGAGGGTGCTTGAAATGCACTGTAGAAGAGATCTGAATATTGAGTTTAGATGTCTCGCCTTTTCCCCAGTATTTTGTTTGAACAGCAGAAGCCTAAAACTGTACAATAACCTGTTTGAAAAGAACAGTCCTAACGTAAGTGTTCATATAGACACACAGAAAAAATTAAATCACTTGGCAGTGATCCATCAAATCTGTACTATTATCTTTCAAAATCAACAGCAGTGACTTCTTGGATGAATTAAGAGACATCTGGATTTAATTGTTTAGGTTTAGCCAGAAAAGGTGGAATTTCTACCTGTAAAGTTTTTGTATTAAAAAAGGGGGTGGGAGGGAGGGGGCAAAAATAATTAAAACATGGCAGCTTCTGTATTGATTGCAAAACCAGGACATGTTTGATGCTGATGTCAGCTGATATGATAATTGAGGATAACCCACTGTCACCAGGGAGCAAGACTTTGCTTATTCGTCTGCAGAACTGCTGAGCAGAAAACATGCTCGTACTAGTTCTGCAGTGTTTAATGTCGGCTTAAATGGTTTAGATCTATTTTATTATTACGGAGATTGCGCTTATCTGATTATCTAGTACCCATATGCCTTGAGGGAGTAGGAGATAATTGTTTAATAAAATAAGGCTATGGTTTTCAATAAGTGATTTCTGGTGCTCCTGTCTTTAACTGTCCAACAAAAAAATCCCTCAAGGAAGCTTGATTTGCAGAAAGTGCTGAGCAAGAGTTAGTAAAAAAATAATATAAGCACCACCATGTACCTTTTGGAACCTGAGTGCACCTTGCTTCTGGATTGATGCCAAGAATCCTGAGATAGATTATTATGCTTTTCCTATAGTTCAAGGGAAACACAGCATCTCAGAGGAAGAGAATATTGTGTTCCAGGTCCTCTCCTAAGGACTGAGGTGGCCTTTTATTCAATAACTATGAGGTGCAAGAGCTGACCTTGGAGGAGGACCGCTTCAGTTCTTGTCACTCTTGAGTGTGGGACCATTGGTTGTCAGAAATATTTTTCTTCAGACTGAATATATTTTCTACACATAGGGAGACTCCATGAAAGCTAGAAAAGTTAGAAAGTTAGAGCCATGAATGGACAGTTTAATACATGGGTGTCAACATCACAGATTCACAGAGGGGAAGGGGTTGGAAGGGACCTCTAGAGATCATCTAGTCCAACCCCCCCGCCAGAGCAGGATCACCTAGAGTAAATCACACAGGAACAAGTCCAGCTGGCATTTGAAAGTCTCCAGGGAAGGAGACTCCCCCACCTCTCTGGGCAGCCTGTTCCATGCTCTGTCACCCTCACAGGGAAGAAGGGTTTCCTCATGGTCAGGCTGAACCTTCTGTTTCCCAGTTCATGGCCATTGCCCCCAGTCCTGTCACTGGACACCTCTGAGAAGAGCCTGGCCCCATCTGCCTGACACCCACCCTTTCAATACTGATAAGCACTGATCAGATCCCCCTTCAGCTGCTTCTTCTCCAGCTGAACAGACCCAGCTCTCTCAGCCTTTCCTCATCTGGAAAGTGCTGCAGACATCGTAGTGGCCCTGCACTGGGCCCTCTCCAGTAGCTCCTTGTCCTTCTTGAGCTGAGGAGCCCAGGACTGGACACAGCACTCCAGGGGAGGCCTCACCAGCGCAGAGTAGAGGGGGAGGATAACTTCCCTCGACCTGCTGGCCACGCTCTTCTTCATGCACCCCAGGATGCCACTGGCCTTCTTGGCCATGAGGGCACACTGTTGGCTCATGGTCATCCTCTTGTGCACTGGGACTCCAAGGTCCTTTTCCCCAGAGCTGACCTCCAAGAGAACAGCCCCCAACCTGTACAGATCCATGGAGTGGTTCCTCCCCAGATGCAGTACTTTACACCAAGAACAAGCTGTTCCATCATCTTTCCAGGGATGGAGGTGAGGCTGACCAGCCTATAGTTACCCAGGTCCTCCTTCTTGCCTTGTGAAGACTGGAGTAACACTGGTTTTCCTCCACTCCTCAGGCATCTCTCCTGTTCTCCAGGACTATTCAAAGATGATGGGGAGTAGCCTAGCAATGACTTCCGCCAGCTCCCTCAGCACTCGTGGGTACATCCCGTCAGGGCCCTTGGATTTGTGGATGTTCAGTTTGCTTAACTGATCTCTAACCCAATCCTCTTCAACTGAGACAAAGCCTTCCTTTCCCTTGACTTCCTCTATGGTTTTCCAGCTCTGGGACTCACGACGGCTGGTCTTCGCAGTAAAGACCAAAGCAAAGGTGGCATTCAGTAACCCTGCCTTCTCCATATCGTCGGTCACCAGGGCACCCACTTCATTCAGCAGTGGGCCCACATTTCCTCTGGTCCTCTTTTTTCCTCCAGTGTACTTGAAAAAGCCTTTCTTGTTGTCCTTGAACTCTCTTGCCAGGTTTAGTTCTAAAGAGGCCTTAGCTTTCCTTATCGCATCCCTACATCCTCTGACAACATTTTCATGTTCCTTCCAAGTTGTCAGCCCCTTCTTCCATGTTCCTCCCTTAGGAAGGGGGAAGAACTAAACCTAGATATTGAAATTTGATCAAGGAATCTGGGGTGTGCACTCCTGCATCATGTTAGGAGTGGGTACCAATGCAGTTTATGTGGGGTCCAAATCCCAAAGGTATATGTTACAGAAGTTCTGGGAATGCCTACGAAGTTAAGTTCCTTAGAGAAGTGTCAACCAATTTATTGTTTCTGACTGAGTTCAGGGGTGAAATAGATGACAAATTGCTAAATATAGTCAGGATAAAAATACTTCGGACCATTCCCAGACATCGGTCTTCTACTGATAATTACAAACAAGACCAGGGTTCTGTGTGTGACCAAGATGGTCCTTGACAAGGGTACTTATTGAGATCTGGAGTTTGGATATAAATCTTGTTCCTGTCCCATGGCTTTCAAAGTCATTATTATTGACCTGATTCTAACCTTGGGAAAATATGCCCCTTTCCAAATGCAAAACAATCCAAAGTTGAAGCATATAAAAATGCATCTCGCTTGTGAAAAATTTGGGTCGTGAGTAACATGCTTCTGTTCAAACTAAAGTAGCTGAAATAAATTATCAAAGTTGATTTGGAGCCCAATTTCAATGGAAAGTGAGATTTTTGCAACAGCTGTTGCCATGAGCTGAAAAATGCCTGGTGCTGCCAAGAATTAGATGTTGACTAGTGAGGTTTTAAAGATACCTTGACAAGGTACGGAGTTCAACCGAGCCTACCTGGTTAAAAGTAGTGAAGAATATATTACAGTCTGGTATGAAAATATATGTGCTATATTGCAGAACTTGTAATCTTGGCAGTTGCCCTCTTGGAACCAACTGCCGTGTTATGAATGTATTCCTTGCCCTCCTGGAGACAGCCCTGGCAACTGCAACCCTTTTTCTGCTGCTAGGGTGGACATGATGTGCTGCCGGGGCGTTCCGGCTTCACTGGCTTCCCGTGCTACTGTGGCTTGGTCCAGCACAGCTATACATGGAAAAAATGGTTGTTTCAATTCATAGTGGTCACTTGTTGATGTCGCTGAGATAGCTATGGAAGTACTCACTTCTGTTGCTATTTTTAGGCTGTTTGGCAAAGTGATGTATCTCCTGGTCCTAGCTGAACATTTAAGAAAATACTTACATTTCAGGATGTGTTTAGTTCCAGATCACATCTGTCAGGATTTCTTCAGCATCACTATACTGCTTTAGAAATCAGTCTGGTCTTCTAATTGTGCATGCGGTGCTTCTCATACAATTACACTTATTTTGGGTGCTCACTGTGATTATATAGGTTTAATTATGTTGATATAAAGTCATACCGTTAATGGGGTAAGTTAGAACAAAGAGTCTGTAAATCATTCTCTAGGAGAGATCTAATGGCTTATTGTTTTAAATTTCCTTTTACAAAAATTAAGCTTCACACCAAAAACTGTTTATCTGGAAGCAGAAAATAATGCAAATAATACTTTGTATACCACACTTCCCTTGTTCTAAGAAATGTAAGATGTTAAGAGGCTAAATCTTCAGTTTAGTAATGAGCAGATTCATTATTCATGTTTCAAGACAGTAAGAAAAGGAGATAGATTATTAGTATACACTGTTAGTTTTTTACACCTTCTAGTAAAAGCCTAAGTAGAATATTAATTCAGTAATTTGTGCTTTTCACTCATAAAAAACCATGAAAAGCTATTGTGAAGCATACTTTTTATTCTCAATGTTTATCACAATACATCCTGGGTTTGAGCAGTGTTCAACTCATTCAAAGAACATTGTGTAATTGTTTAAATTTCTTTTTTGTCTACTTTTGGTAGATAGCTCTAACCAAACATACCTGTGAGAGCCTTTTGTTCCGTAAAAGCCAACCGACCACTATCGGTGCGCGCTCTATGCAGAAACATGCTCAATAATCAATGGTGGAAAATAAGGGTTCTTATTTCTTAGACTCGCATCAGGCAGTCAAGTCCGTGTTCCACACAAAAGTGACCTGTGTGTCCTTAAAACTTTGCCTTTGTGCTTTTTTCTCTGAGAGTATTTTTTTTTCAGTGATATGTCTTAGTAAACTGATCAGGATTTCCCTAGTACTGGAAGTTTCCACACACTGAATAAATACACAGCTTCTAAGAAAATACGTATAGTAGAGCTCTTCCAGAAAATAAATGCAGTGTTATAATTGGCTACTTTTCCAATGTTCTGTTACATAAATTACAAGGAATTGAGACAAAAAAGCATTTTAATCCCAAATGTATGGCATGAAGTTTTGCAACCTTCCTCCTGCATTTATGGAACACCGTTTTGAGGACTGTGATTATTTGGCTGTTATCTAATTTCACTGCAGAAGGGAAATCTGACTGGAGCATTGCTTTCTGCTGGTTAATTATAAATTTATTAAGGGAGCTTTGACCAAATGTCCCTCACTATTAGACCTTGCTGAATCTGAAGTTCAAGCTATTAGACTTCATTAAGTGTAATGCATTGCCCTCTTTCTCTGTTCTGCATGTGCTTTTTTGTACTTTTTGTGTTCTCAGGTATGTTCAATTTTCCCTTTCTGGATATTGTTTGCCAAAGAGGCTCTTTCAAGTCATAGAAATAGGGCAAAGTAATTTTTAGAACAGCAAAATATGTAAGGAGGCAAGGTCCCTGGAGATGAAATAAATTTCCAACGCAAGCCCACAGAATAGCTTTCCCGTTCTGTTTGGAGGTTGCTGTTGACTGAGTAGCTTGTTGACAGCACAAAACTGCGTAAATGGTAGCACGGCTGTGCTTCGCTCGTGGAGGTGGCACCACGGAGTAAGAGAAGCCCATGTTTGTACTCTGAGTTGGAGGGAAGATGTACAGACAGTCTTATGGGCACACTATGATGGGCTTGGTTTTGGTTTGTAGGTAGATTTTAACACTGGGGTTTATTACTGTAGTATTTATTACTATTACAGCAGGAGCTGAAGCAGGACTCGAGACTGTTTTGCCGAGTCTTTATAAATTGCTGGTAAGGGAAGCTGCTATTGTTCGGTTCAGCTACCGAAAAGTAAGGGGAAAAGAACTTTGCTAAATTCCACAGAGGAAGTCTGCACTCTGAAAAATAAGCTGCTGCAGCCTTTCAAAACTTACCAGGCAAGGCAAAAAATCTAACTATTAATGTTGACTTAGGCATTTTTAATTAAAATAAGCAATTTGATCCAGTTTAGAGCCTCTGTGTTGTAAGAGTATGACTCCTAAGTTCTTGTGTTTCTCAAGGACACCTCAGGAAAGGACGTAACAGTACTTTATTGCAGACTTGTAAACTTGCTGTGTCAGATGAGTAATGTTTGTTTACATACCTAGAAAATATTAATAAAACATTTCTAGCGTGATTGGGGTTCTTTCTTCCTTAGCTAAGCCTTCCTAGTTTCTAAGGCTTTCCTTTGCTTTTGGCGGAAGGAGAAGGACAGAGGAAGGGAAAGAATTGCACCCTTGAATTTACCAGTTAAGTCCATACTGCTTCAGAGATCAGTCTCCTTTTACATGCTCAATTTACTGTGCACTAGACCAAAAGTGTGAGCTGTCAGTCTCCTGTGGTGATAAACCTGGATCTCATCCGGCTCCTACTGACATCAGTGGCCAAGCCGGTGTTGCTTTCAGTGGGAGCAGGACTTGCCCACCGTGCTCGTTGGATCAGCCAGCCTTACCTGGCTGAGCTCAAAGCAGCCTCTGATGTTAGTGATGACAGGAAGCTTTAATACTTAATCTTCTTTCTGCTTGCTGTGGATTTAGAAAGGGTAACAATTAAAATAATCTGAAACCAACAATATAACGTGTTTTCACTTGATGTAATAACTCAGGAGTAACTCTGCAGACTGACCCTTGCTAGAGAAACCATGACTTACAGCTTCTTTTAAATCGGGGGAGTGCTCTTTGCTTTGCAGAGCGCTAGGACTGCAAAGATTGAAACATTCCATGAGTGCTGAGCATGAAGAAAAATTACACATAGAAGGATTTAATTTATGTTTTCTTCTAAATATTTATAAATACTGCAGAACAAATGTTTACATTTTCACAAAAAGAGGAGTAGTATGTACTTTAGCACTGCATTTTCAAAGTGTCAAACACTAGTTTGAAAGAGGACACAAATGAATGGTCATGATTTGGAGAGCTTCACTTTGCTGAAGATAAGTAATAATTGAACAAAGTGGCTCATATTGACAGCATCATACTGGTGTCTGTCTTTTCAGAGACAAATGTACTTTATAGAGGAAGTGTCCTCACATGTCAGTGTCTTATAAAATGTGTTACATTTAGTGAAATAATGGGTCAAGAAAAAAATCATTGTCATAAATGATGGTAGGCACTTTTTACTGAAATACTGGTAGTTTTACATTCTTGACATGAATAATTGGATGTGTCATATGTGAAGCTACCTAGAAATAAAATAGAGGTCATAAAATGTAAAGACACGATAGGATGCATTTATAACAGCATAAACCAAACTGGCATTTTAATGTCTTAAGCCAGCCCATTTGCTATACTTGCTATACGTTGATCTTGGCTGGAAAAGTTCTGTGCCTAATTTCAACATATTCTGGAGATAAAGCCATATAATGGGAAAGTGATAGGATTTGGTTTTGTTGAAAGTATTCTTTTAACTGTTACAATTCTATCACTATAACAGGACTGGGGGCTGGTTCTTGAGCAACCTTACAAAACTTCCTCAGAAATGGTGTATCCAGGTGACCTTCTGGTGTAATTTACCTTGACGTTTTACCTGCTGGTGACTTCAGGTCACATAGAAGAAGGTTGTTCAATGACCTGAGAAAGGGTTTCGTTTAGTGGTCGTTCTGTGGGATGATTTGAGAGAGTAGCTGTTGAGAGTGTTTGTGCATTTGATGTATTCTTTTGGAAGGCATGGAAAAAGATGGTTGGTACAGACACTGACTCAAAAGTACATGCTTAAAATCTCATTAATTTCGATTGGCTGTATAGGTACTTTAATTACCATGCTTGAAGTGAGACTTAATATGGCACAGCAATAAAATAACTATGACTACCTTAACTAATCATTAAAATGGTATTAAACCACACCCCTCAATTTTCCAGCTGGAGCTGAACATAGAAACCACATGCTTTACAAAACAAAATCAAGAAAGGAGGCAGAGCTTGTCCTGTTTTCATTGGATTGCTAGGAAGTGTGTGTTGTGTGTTGGGTGGGTTTTCTTAATACACTTTTAAATAGCAAAAGAATTGGCAACGTGTAATCTCGCTTGTCGCTCTGATTTGCTGTGTCTTTGGAAATGACTACTAAGCTGGTGTGGAGCACTGCAGGGTGTCCAAGGCTTTGTGCTCTGTATTGCCTTTAGCAATAAATATGTACCAGGCAATTGTAAAATGTTCCCATCGGGGCATGCCAGCTTGTTGTCCTTACTGAGTTTTAACTCCATCTGTGCAGATAGGAAAGCGTACAGCGTAAGAAAAATCTACCCTCTACCTGTATTTTCGTTTCAATTATTGTGCAGTTGATGAAATACCAAAGTAGTGCATTATTTGGCTGGGATTGTGTGTTAGTGTAGTGACAGCAACCTCGTAATATCCAGCAAAGTCTTACATAAGTGGAAATGTTTCATATCTTCTGTTTTCAATGCGGTTTTATTGAAAGCCCTTTTGAATTTGAATGAACCATTCTAGAACGCAAGTCTCAAAGGAGAAGTCTCTAAAAATTGAGCATGTAAAATTTTCCCATCGTTGTTGAGCTTATGATATCGATAACGGTATGATTAATTTAATTGCCAATGTTCATGGTATACGTGTGCTTCTTTGAACAGTCTGTCCATGTTTGTTTGAACCTGTTAAGAATAATCAAAACCTGGTGAGGTAGAATAAAGGCTGATTTATTGATGGACATCATTACCTTACTTGGATTTAAGGGAAGGGAAATTGACTTTGTAGAGAAAAAGAGAATGTTGGGGATAATTAGTCATGAGACAAGAAAATGTGCTAACTGTTGTTTTACATTCAAAAAGTAGCAATAACACAGGGAAGGGATGAGGGCTGGAATTGGTGTCTGAGACGAGGTTCAGAATGCAGTCTGCAAAATTCTGAAGTAGTGGGCACTATTTCTACCATGGCATCATTTATGCAAGACTTCTTTCTCTCTCTGTAAGCAACAAGACTTCTGCAAATGCCTGATAACCCCCTCTCTCTCCTGAACAAAAATGTTCAGAGGTGGTGAAGTTTATATCTATGAGTTCATAATGAGAAAAAAAAAAATTAGATAATGAATGTTGCTACAGATTTAATCAAATGTAGATAAACTTGAACCATTGGATAGAAATAGGAGCTCCCATGAAAAGCAGGGTGGTGAAGGTATACCCTGCATAGCAACATCTCTTTTTTTTGTGGAAAAAGAACATCTAAATAAAATGTCCCACTCTCTGACCAAAAGACAGCTTGTATACAAGACAGCCTTGATGAAATTATATCTCAGCTGGAAGGAGAGATGAGTTTATTTTATGTAGCGGTTGGAGGTTCTTAGAAATATCAGTCAGTCAGTTACCAGAGTGGTAAATTAAATCTCGAGAGCCAGAGCACGCTCATCAGTACGCAATGATATGGAAGTGGCAAGGAGAGAGACAGACAACTGCATCAGGTCTGGGTGTTGATGTTCTTGATGGAAAAGTACAAATCATTTCCTTCCCTTCTGCTGCTGTCATGGTCCATCACTTTAGTCCATTTTCACCTTGCTACAGGATTCTGAAGGGGCCTTCCTGCTTTGGCACCTAATTAATCTCTCACAAGCCTGTTCTTGCAACCTGTCTGCCTGGGATGGTCCATATCTTGTATCAGTGACTCACAAACGAAATATTCTTTTTCCTTTACTTTCCTTCCTTTCCCTGTGTTCTTGCACCCCAAGCCTCCCCAGGCAGGTTGAAGACATTGTTTTCCCCCTGCCTTTGAAAAGGGCATCCATACATCCTGTTACTACAGGAAAATATCCCCTTTTCTTCTGGTGGAACAGTGTCACACTGTGGTATGTAAAGTTGTCTATGTTTTCAAAACTAGTGAGTGCCCACAAAAATGCACGGCACGATTTTGCTTGTCAGAAACTGTTCAGCAGCTGCAAGTCCTTACAGTGTAACAGGCAGGCAGGAAATCATTGGTCACTTCCACAAAATAGCATACCTATACATGAATAAAAGTACATGGTCTGAGGTGAAAAAGGCATATTCTGCAGTGTAAAACATTAGCATGGGACTGTGAAACAAAGAATTATTTTATTACAGTTATTTTATTGTCGTATATCAAGTGATCATGCATATCAGATATCTTGTGCACTGAGCTCTAACAGCCAAAGTACTTTATGACGAGTTTAAAATGAGTCCTTGTGATAAAATAACACATGTAGTCTATATAACAGATAATAGGGAATAAAGTATAATGTATTATCTATAATAGAAATACATAGATTATATAAAATCATACCAGTGGAATCTAATATTCCTTTGAAATATATTTCCTGCATAATATTTCTACTCAGGAACAACTTATCTCCCTTCTACTATCCCTTCTGGGGGAACAGGCTTGGTGTTTTGCCCAGTGCAGCATTTGCATTTCAGTCTGGGAGACGGAGAGGCATTAAAATAGGTCTGAGAAGTCACTTTGTTAGATCAGTGGTCAGGGGTAGTGTCCATCAGAACCCTTTAGCTCTACTGGCCTGTATCTGATCCGCAGATACTGATCTTCTGTGCTGCTGATAAAAAACCTGCAGCAGCTCCCAGAGTCTTCTGGTGACACGCAGGCAGGAAGAAAAAAAAAAAAATCACATCTTTAATTCCCCCTGCTGACAGCTTCCTTAATAAATATTGTAAGAAATTTCTCACTTAAGAGCCACCCAGTAATCTAATTTGCAAGCCCCAATGATATATTCAGCAGCCAGCTCAGAGGAGGTGTGTTTCTACTGTCAGAATCACATGAGCAGGGAATAAAGTTCGGAGCTCTCACAGAAAGCTGTAATAATTTATGATGAGTTGTTGGCTTTTATTTTTTTCATACTATTTTTGGCTCAGCTGAACAAAGAAGGTAGAACTGCTACTGGCTTGATGTTGATTAGGTTTTTCCATAGTATGCTCATCCACCTGTATGTTTTCACAGGCTATTACAATACAAACACTGCAAATTTATGATGTTTCATGTATATCTAAGGAAATCATAGACTGAAACCCGTATCAGCACGGGTGACTCTTGTACACAGCGATGATGAGTGGTTCATTTCAACTGACTGCCCTCTTGACATGCTTGTGTAAGTGTTACGCCTTTGCCATTCTGTTCAGTTTGACTAACCCCAGATTTCTTTGTTATCTTCTGTGTTGTCCTGGTGGGGCATCCTCAGGCTCTTCTTTCTCCTCTCCTTGACTCCAGTTTAAGGAACATTCTTCTCTGGTGTGCACGCAGCAAACAAAACAGAGGCCAAGAAGCTTTTATAAGATCATAGCTATAGAGCCAGCCTAATGCTGTTTTGCAAGAGAACTGATTCTCTACAGCAGTGTCATAGTGCGTGCATCTCCAATCTATTCCTTACAGTGGGAAAAGCTTCTCCTCTTGTATTCCAGCTGTATCAGGTTCATAGCCTGAACTGAGAAGGATTGGTAGTGTTGTCTCAAAATAAACTCATTAAAAGATAAGAAACAAAACAAAAATGTAAGGAAGCAAAACAGAAACCTCTAGAGTATGACTTCATAGCTGATCAGCTGGGAGAAGGTGGGATATTTGGAAGTCTTCAGCCTTGAAAGAACTTCCAGAACCATTTCACAGAATAATTCTACCTGAGCTGTGGTCAGTTCTTGGTAAAGACCTCAGTGCTTGGGGTTCACCTGTTTTACACATGTCTATTTAAGAACTTAGAGCTTATAATGGCTACTGGTGGGGCTCATCAATAGTAGAGAGACCTCTTCTTTAGGGAAAAAGCCTCTTGGGTGTCCACAGGGACAAGGCTTTACCCTCAGTGAAGAACTCCCAGACATCACTTAGTTTCTATAAGTCTTTCTGCAAACCTCAAGAGGAAAGTCAGACTGCCAGCAGTCTCTGGCTTCCTTCAAGGTGCGTGTTGGCATGGTGCTCTTGAGTTTTTAGCCCCTTTGTAAGCAAGAAGGAATAAGATATCTTTAAAAATAAAATGGTGCTGTCCCTATCCTGCCTTTTCATCCATGTTCCTTTTAAATTCTACATCAACAAGGATGCACCCAGGAAACATAAAGTGTTGCTTTCTTTGTTGCTCCTCGCAATTCAAACTTTTAAAATCTATTTATCCATTTCTTTTTACCTTCCCACTATAGCTTTCATTACTGGGAAGCAAACACTAACTAGTTTGGTTTGTTTTATTTGCTCTGTGGTGTAGTGCTTGGGTGATTAATAGCTGTCAATGTTCATTTTTTCTAAAGAGTAGCTAGGAAGAATACATGAAATGGATTACTAATTTACCTAAACCTGTCTCTTGTTCTTATTATCCTCAATGGCAAATGCTGTGTTTCTGCTGTTTTCTTTTGCAGTGAGAAATGCAGATACACAATGTGTGTCCATAAAGATTCAGTGAATAACACTGAATTTCTTCCATTCTCCAACACATTTCTCAGTAGCTCTGCTGACAAGACTTTCTCTCTCTGGGATGCCAGAACAGTAAGCAGTCTCTCTCTTGGTCTGTCTTGAAGCAAAGTGTTGGCATGTACGGTGTGAGGAAGGCGGTGGTGGATTTAGCAACTGATAGTCTGGGTCTGGAATACCATGTTGCTGCACACTGTGCTGTATCAGTTCAATAGACAGAGCAACTGAAGGTCAGTTGTGTCGGGCTTCTTTTGTTATGTGCTGGCATGTGCTTTAAGTTACGTACAAAGGAAATGGTGGAAAAGGCCACAGGAGAAACGTAAGCTGCATAGAAGTCTACTATATTTACTCTTCATCTAGAAGGGCCCTCCCACCCCCAGAACTCATGCTGATTTCTCATGGAATATCATTTTCTCCATAATATATCACTGTAGGTAGTGTCAGAAACTCTGCATTTCTTCCTTTATCCTTTACTTTCATTCGTTGGTAGAGGTATAAATGGATTTAGTACATTGGAGATTGTATTTGTCCCTGCTGCTTTGCAACCAAATATGTAAATCCTGTTCAAGTAGGATATGAGGACAAGGCAAGAGGAATTTTTTCCTCTTTCATCAGAAAATTCAATTATTATTGCTGCTGTTGTAGTATTTCTCTTAGAAATTCTCAAGTTGCTACTTCAGTTGGTATTATGGCCACTTTTTTCTCAAACAGCGTAAAGATACAAGATTCCAGCCCAGAATAGAAAAGACTGTATTCATGTAAGGGACTTGAGAAGGAGGAGGAAAAGAACTATAGTTGAGATTTATTAGGTATTGTCATCAGAGCTCTACAAACATAGGATAAGAAAAACTGACATGAAAAGGACAGTGGAGTATTTGACATGCTCATTTGGCAGTTTCTATTTATGGATCATAGAAACAGGCTGAATAGAAGGTCATTTAATAATAATCCTTGGCATAAAGCACGACAAGTTAAAATGAAGCCAGTCAAGACTCATTATTCTTAAATGCGCTGGTTTGTAAGAATATTTGATATCCAAATATGCATAATTCAAAAAGAGAAAAAAACATTGAAATACAAACAAAAATTAAAAACTCAGTGGAAAAATAGATTTCTGCTTTGTTTGTTTTCAGTAAATCCTGCAAGGAACCTAATCTTGGCAAATGTCTCAGTAATCTTCTGTTCATCACAAATTAACAGAATTATGAAAGAGTTTTTCTTTGATAAACTCATGGAAAAAATCCTGCTCAGTTTTCATTCACCAGAACTGTTTATCAGCTTAGACCTTTTATGGGAAGAAAACATTGTTTATGGCCTTTTGTGGGGTATTTATTCTGTTGAACTGTTTCCCTATTCAGTCCGAAATCTTGCACGTTTCAGATATCTGGTCACATCACTTTCAGTGGTGAAATCACCGTGAAGATGACATGTCCCGCTAAATACTGAATGATACTGACTGTTCTCTCCAGAAAGATGATAAATGATTTTCTCCCATTAATTTGGAACAGAGGATTTTCTCACCTCTGTGAGATCAATTAGTATTAAGGAGTACATTTAAGATAATTTTAATGAAACATGAAAATCATACTCCAGTTTGTTTTCTCATAAATTAAATTCATATTATTAATTACATCTTGCTCTTCAATCATTAACTTTAGTCAGCTCTTTATTATTAAAGATAATGGATGCAGAGAACTGTAAGTCAAAGCGGTGCAAGTTGAATGGACAATGAGCTCTGGATTTGGGGAAGAATGAAACATAAATCTTTGTAATTACTAAGCTGAAGCTATAATGCAGCCTTCAGACTTTTGAAACACATGGCATTACTTTTTTTCTTCTTTTCCCCCCACCCCCAGACAACATAGAGGCAGATCTAGTGGTTCAGAAGTATCTACAATGCAGTGACTCTAATTTTAAAAAATAAGATATATGTTGCCTATAAGGAAATGAGAACACAGAAGGATGAACAGTATTTAGATGATTATGGCTCTTTCCAAACATTCTGGGAGAAAATATGGTGTTGGTGTTGGATTTGGATGGGAACCATCCTCAGACAGTGCCAGACTCCCAGTAGATAAGATGTATGAGACTGATGCCACAATTCATTGGTAGGAATTTCTTGCCAGTAAAGCTGATGGCTCTCATGCCAAGATAAGCTGCAGAATTTATTTCTCTTTATGCCAGTTTCATAGAAAGACAAGCATATTCTGGCTTTTCACCAGAATATTTTCTCGCTGACACATCAGAGTGAGCATCTCTGCTCATGAATTGCAAAGTGTGTCCAATGATAAATGCGAGAGGTGCAGAAGAACGCAAGACCCCAAGAGTCCAAGTTCACCTGCCTGGGTTAATTCTTCTCATGATAACCAGTCTGCCACTCATCTGCGTCTCCCACGTTCTGATGAGTAATTTCTTGGGGCTACTCAGATTTGTCTGATAACATTTGAGCCAAGCTGAATCTTTGCTCTTTCTCAGACAGATAAAATGCCAAATATTTATACACTTAAATAATTAAATAGAGGAAAAGGTACTCACATTTTTCATTCTGTGTGTTTGAAATGTGTTGATTTAGTAACTATCTCATCTGCTTTCTGATTTTTGAAATGTCAGGTTCTATGACTGGGTATTTAAATTTTTAAAAAGTTGTGCAGTGACTGTCATTTAGAAGTCAGCATTCAGTAGTAATGCCCTAAGGAGTGTGCCTGACGAGGATTTGGGAAGAATTGTGTGTATGCTTATCACTGCAGCGAATGGGTCTGTCCAGTTATGATTCTTGTGAATAAAGTTCAGCACAAGCACAGCTCTGTAACAAATCAGATTCTTACAACGCTCTATTTTTCTGTTAGATTTTGTGAAATACTAAGCATTTGGGGTACAGTTTGATAGTTGTTGTCCATTTTGGTTTCTACTGATCACTGATATGTAAGAGTTTGTACCTTAATTTTTTAATAATCCAGGATATATTCCTGACTTTATGCAATGTTGCCTAGTGACTGGCCCTGATTTTTCTGCATCCCTTTTGCAGAAGATGGCTGGCATAGAACACAATTGAAAGGATCCCATTCCCACCCCACAATCAAACAAATATCCCTGACATCCAGTCAGGAAGGCATCAAGAATATCAGCTTTTTACAATTTGGGTCAAAGATGACTTAAATAGAGGTAAGACAGCGCAGCAGAACAGCGACCAGGTGCAAGTTCTAGCTCTGTGCATCAAATTTTATCCTTGACAGTAATTTGTGGGCTGAACAGCACAATCAAAAGTTAGAAGCTCCGAGGCACTGTGGTCTTTGATGAATAATGCAGGCACTAATCTCAGAGGGAAAAGGAAAAAACAGAATGACGTTGTCCAAAATCCTGCCTTAAGAGCAGCAAATAGCTCCCAGTAATGATAACTCATTCTCATCAAGCCAGAACCAGGCTGTGGCCATCCTACTCCTCAGACTGGCGTAAATGTTCTGCCTGCCCCAAAGCGAGGGAGGGGAGTGGGAGTCCAGGCAGAGCCTCATTTTAGGCTCACGCAGGGATATCTCTTCATGGGTATGAAGATTGGGTCACTCTTAGTCCCTGGAAATGGATCGTGAGTGTGGTACAGCCTCAGCTGGTAGGAAATGTGGCAGTGGGTGCTCAGCCCTCCTGCCAGGCACCCCCTTTCCTGTGCTCCACAGCAACCCTGCTCACTACCCTTGCTTGCAGGTGGTGGGGGTAAGATACTGCCGGGGACTCTTCTTTCTTGGCTCTTCATGATATACCGCACAGAATTTTAGACCCTGAAATGATCTGTCTGTGAGTTCAGAGGAACAGCAGAGTAAATCCCCAGGAATTTAGGGTGGTGTAATTAGTATTTTTGCAGTCTTGCATCCAATTGAAGGCACAGAGATCATTTAAGGACAGTGGCTATGTAAAAGGGCTTTTCACACTGTGTCCTACCAGAGAATAAATACTTGCATATACCATTTTTTGAGCTCTCTGCTAAGGTTGCCAGCTGTGGTGTGGCATTTTAATGATGAGGGCTTAGCTGCCTGCCTGTTTCATATGGATGTGGAATAATTATGATGATGCTGATGTAAGCTCTAGCCTGGCAATTTTTTCCTTCACAATACAGCCCATCATCCCCCACCGTGTGATATCTATGGCATGGGCCAACCCTGCTGTGGGTCCTGCAGCAACTGGATTGTGCCTGAAAGCTAGTTAACTCTTACTTGATTAAATTCACTGGAATTGTTCCAAACTAGTAATTTCCTTAGATAACCTTTTTTCTTTCTTCTAATGAAATTATCTTTGAGGCCACTTATTTTTCAGTGTTGATTTTGTCAGAATTTAGTAATTTTCAAATTACTAATTCCCTAAAATAACCTGGTCTATTTCTGTTTCTTCCAGTGAAATATAAATTAGGTTTTAGAATACTTGATTTTCCACATGTATTTTGTCAGAACTTTTCTGTGAGTAGCTTCAAAGTATGTGGAACCCATCAGTTCCTTGTGGGATGCTGCCTGTCTGTGATGGGGGCTTTTATGCCAATGTGCTGGTTTTAGTCAGAACAGAGTTAATTTTCTTCACAGTGGCTGGTGTGAGGCTGTGTTTTGGATTTGCCTGAGAACAGTGCTGATAGGGTATTATTTTAATTGATGCTAAGGAGTGCTTGCACCAATTCAAAGTCTCTTCCAGCTTCTGATAGTGCACCTGTGTTCCCAACTTTCTGACCACAAGTAGTGTGTGCGTGCGGACACACACAGAGTTCAGACAGCTAACACAAACTAACCAAAGGAGTATTTCATTCCATAGCATGTCATGTCATATCATCCAGAAACGGACCAAGGGGCCATAGTTTGCTTGTTGGCTCACTTGTTTGTTAGCTTGTTTCTTTGTGCGTTAGTTAGTGAGTTGGGGGGTCTGTTGGTTTTACCGGTTGTGCTGTCAGTCGTGAGGCTCACTCGGGCTCTGCTGCAGTTGCTCTCGGGCTCTCTGCCTCTGAGTCTCACTACTCAGGACCTGGCTGTGTATTGGTCAACAGGTGGTGAGCTATTGTATCATATGTGTTATTTTCAACATGTTATTCATAGTATTGTTAATATTATTATTATCACTATAATATTACTTTACATTTACTATTGTTAAATAGTTCTTATCTCAATCCACGAGCTTCGTTTTTTTTTCCTCCCATTCTCGTCCTCTACTGGAAGTGGAGGGGAGGTGAGTGAGCAGCTGTATGGTACGATATTGCTAGCTGAGGTTAAACCACAACAGCCTGTGTTCGTTTGGAGTGGGCATTCATGAGGCAAATTCAGGAAAAATGTCAGAGTGTTAAAGATCAGGTGCCTTAGACAGGCACAGCCCAGGCAAAGGGAGTTACTTTGAAAGCCTATCTGGCCATCTTTACATTTTTGGGGCTAGTCCAGTTGATTTATCCCCAAGTAAACACCGTAGACACAAAATTATCAGTCAGAATATCCTCAGGGTATTGGATTTGTCAGTTTTATTTGAACCCTTTTGAACTCTTGAGGAATGAATTTAAGAGCAGAGTGGGTAGACAGGATGGGTCGTTTAAAAAATTCTTTGTCAGGCAGTTTATGGTTCAAGTCAATCCTCTTCAAAAGTAGGTCAAAGATTGAAGTCGTCAGTATTGGAGATGAAGAGCTCTTCCATGCAAACTTCGAATGTCTTAGTGTAATTGAATTATTCTGCTGTAAATAAGGGACATGCAAGGATAAGTCCAGTCCCTGGCATGAAGTGTAACAAATATTGTGTTCTTGATGCTGTTCTATGTATTTGTACATAATGGGTTCATATGTTAAAACTCCCTGTCTGAATATGAAAAGGAATTTGTGTCACAGTAAAACGTGAAATCAAGAACAAATAGCTATGCATACAGATTATGTTTTCTCCAAGAAGTAGTATCACGGAAGACAAAAGTAAAATATGAAGAGGTTTATGTTAAATCTGTTTGGGATGCTTTCCTAGGGGCTTAATGCCAATTTCTGTTTTTCAAAACCAAAAGTATGGCTGAGGAAGAATGTCTTAATTCCTTTCTAATCTTGAAAAATAATTGGAAAAAAGCTTGATACGGTCGCTCTCATTTTTAAAAATGCAACATTCTGACCTTCCTCCAAAACATCTTCTGTAGAAAAAGGTGGATTAAAATAAAATATTTCAAATAATGGGTATATAAGTGCAATTTGGATCAGTTGACCCAAATGTAAGCAAGAAAGTATCCTATGTTCTTGCTTTGCTTCTTTTTTCTTCCTGAGAGGCAGGAAAACCATTGCCCTTCAAACGCTATTTGGCTGCTCTTCCCAGAATAACCCTCAGACTGGAACTATGACTCAGAAATTACCTGCCATTACTGACTTGTCCCTCCTTTTTCTTGTCTTCCTGACTTTGCTCCCAAATCAAACCATTAAATCCAAAGTTTAACAAACTGTATTATCAGTTGGTCTCATGGGCTTTTTTCCCTGTTAAACTAGGTTTAAATTAGACTCTCAACATCTTAGATCAGACAAGTTACCTTGTTCTGCAAAGCTCCAGGTGAATTAGTGGCTCTTAAGAGGTTATAATTACTGTTTTATGAAGCTGTTACTGTTCACTGACATACCTGGGCCTGTCCACTGGACATCAGAGTCTTTTTGCCAGTGGGAAGGCAGCCCCTTTTAACACCTTGTCTTCCTCTGCCTTGTCTCCAAAACGCAGAATTCTTACTTCATTTCAAGTCTTTGAGAAGACAAGACAGTTCTGTATGTTAAACCTTAATATCCAGCTTGAGTCCTAATTTGTGTGAAATGTATAAATGGTGTTATACGGGCAGCGATGAAGTTATTCTGTGAGATTGAAGTGACACCTTTTCATCATGGTGTTCAGTCATTTAAGCTGCAGCTAGAGAAGAGAGCAACAGGGTCCTCTGCAGCCTCTTGCTTCCGTTCCTGTACAGTTATGCTTTCCCCAGGGGCTCTGACTGAGGTTCCTGTAGCTAGAAGTGCCATTGCACCCGTGTAGAACCACAGAATCTTTTAAGTAGGAAATGACCTTTAAGATCATCAAGTCCAGCTGTTAACAGTGCTTATACCACCACTAAACCATGTCCCTAAGCACCACATCTACACATCTCTTAAATCCCTCCAGGGATGATGACTCTCCCACCTCTCTGGGCAGCCCCTTCCAGTGCCTGACAGCTCTTTCAGTGAAGAAATTTTCCCTAACATCCAATTTAAACCTCCCGTGGCGCAACTTGAGGACGTTTCCTCTTGTCCCATTGCTTGTCAGTGGGGAGAAGAGACCAACCCCCACCTCTCTGCACCCTCCTTTCAGGGAGCTGGAGGGAGCGATAAGGTCTCCCCTGAGCCTCCTCTTCTCCAGGCTGAACCCCCCAGCTCCCTCAGCCGCTCCTGACAGGACTTGTGCTCCAGACCCTTCCCCAGCTCCGTTCCCTTCTCTGGACACGCTCCAGCCCCGCAGTGTCTTTCCTGCAGTGAGGGGCCCAGAACTGACCCCAGGATTCGAGGTGCAGCCTCACCAGTGCCCAGTACAGGGGAAAAAGCCTTCAGGTAAGGCTTCTTCCAGTGCAGCCCAGCCTGGTTTTGACTTGTTGAGTGTCTTAGAGTGAGTCTTGGCTTCTTTGCATCACTGCCTTTCCTAGGGTCAGAGCAGTCCTCTGATCCTTCTCTAGCAAGCTACAGGCGTACCTGCCTCTGAATTCCTGTTTGCTGCCAAGCTCACAAACCACCACACATGCCTGCTTGCCCTCCTCCCAGGCCACTGCAGCCACCTTTGCCCTCTGCACACCTTTGTGCCTTTCACTAAAGCTTCTTTCCTGGTTCAAGGATCTCTTTTATCCATATGCTGTGTTTCCCTCATGTTCCCCAGGACAGTCCCACCTAACCTAAGGATGGGAAGGTCTTTTGACCCTGTGCATCTCAGTGCACTGGTTTCTATTTACCGTCCCAGTTAGGGGGTTGCTTCTGTGCAAGGCATTTTGGAGAGATGTGGAACACGTGCCTATAGTTACCGATGAGGGACATCCCTATTGCAGGCAGCAGGGCATGTGATTCCCAGCTCCACTGCAAGCTCCCGGTGATGTACCCCTGACGCCGATGTGTTGTAATCTTGCAAGGGTAGGCAGAGAGCTGACAGTGGAATGGAGAGAGTTAATTCACTGCTGATTGAATCAGATTTCATCCGTTGTAAAATTAGAGTGCATCAGTTTTCAGTTGCTGCTGTTTATCTTAGAATATTAGTAGTAATTAGAGACCTATAAATAGATAAACTTAAAATATTTGAAGTTCCAGTCAGGGGAGTAGTCTAGTTATAGATTTCAGTAAACACTTAGGTAGTTGGCTCCTGGCGTGCCGTACAGGGAGTGGGTTCTGTCGGAGTGTGCAGCATAATGGCATTTGGCTCTGTTACTGATTATTTAGAAATGAAGTGAGAGAAGCAGGCTGTATTCCTGTCTGGGCAGCAAATAGATTGACCTGAATCTGAACTTCTTACCAGCTGCCTGTGTATATCTATAATGTGTGTGCATGATATATTGCAGTAACTATGAATTTAATTTTTATGTCACCAATGTCACTTTGAAACAAAATGGGAGTAAAGTTCTTTCAAAGGCTTTGGGAAAGGCCTGACTGCAGAATAACATTTGCATTGACTTCTCAGTCCTAAAAATCTAATTAAATTATTGATTATGAAGCTGGCTGCTTTCTTAATAGTTCCTAATGTAACAATTAAAGCAAAGAAAGTAATTAAAATTAAAAGATCGGTTCACATGTACAATCTTCAAAAGGTCATTTTCAACTTAATCGTTTTTTTGAAAGAGGCAGAAATAAAACAAATTTTAAAAATTACTATTTAAAAAAGCAGTTTAGTGTGTGTATCTGTGTAATAATGTTCCTAGCAGATCACCACTGGTCACAAAATACCTAAATTAATAATAATAGCTAAATTTACTTAGTTAGTATTATATTATGTGCTGGCTTTGGCTGGGCTAGAGTTAACTTCCTTCACAGAGCAGGTATGGGGCTGTGCTTTGGGTTTGTGCTGGAAACAGAGTTGCTGACACAGGGGTGTTTTCGTTACTGCTGAGCAGTGCTTACACAGAGCCAAGGCCTTTGCTGCTCCTCACCCCACCCCACCAGAGAGGAGACTGGGTGTGCACAAGGAGTTGGGAGGGGACACAGCCGGGACAGCTGACCCCAACTGACTGAAGGGACATTCCAGACCCTGTGGCATCATGCTCGGCATATAGAGCTGGGGGAGGAAGGAAGGAGGGGGACATTCAAAGTGATGGCTTTTGTATTGCCAAGTCACAGTTACATGTGAGGGAGCCTTTCTCTCCTGGGGATGGCTGAACACCTGCCTGCTGGAGGGAAGTGGTGAATTAATTTGGTTTGCTTTGCTTGTGCGTGTGGCTTTTGCTTTACCTATTAAACTGTCCTTATCTCATCCCACCAGTATTCTCACTTTTACCCTTCCAGTTCTCTCCCCCAGCTCACTGGGCGAGGAGTGAGTGAACGGCTGTGTGATGCTCAATTGACGGCTGGGGTTAAACCATGAGATATTAACAGCTCTCTTCCTAGGCCAGGCCTTCATTGTGTGAAGTGCAGTAGAAGGTATGTCACCACAGCATCCTTCTACTCCGGACAGCTGATAACCAAGCCAGAAGCTCCAGTCAGAGGGCCAGTGAAACCAATCTGTTAATATTTAGCATCATAACCAATGCTTTGTACTACGCGGACCATTTATTAGCAAATTTTTATAGGCCTGAGAAGTAAGGGGAAATTTTTAGAGGTCATTCAAGTTGGCCCATGGATATTTATAGGTGTGCAGGGCAGCAGGGAGGAAAGCACAAAGGTGTTTGCCAGAAAATTTTCCAAAGACCACTTAACACTGTCCCCTTTGACAGAGCAGAAGTGAGAGGTGACACTGGATCTACCAGCGAATATAGTCACTTGTATGCAAGGTACACAGCCAGGCACTGTTCGCCTATGCCTGAACGCAGAACTGCTGAGCTTCCTACTGATTGTCTCCTGTACTGCGGGCTTTCCACAAAGTGCTCATAATGTTATATGAAGTAATATCCGTCACAGCTTTTGCATCATCTCTGAAATTTAGCTATCATGTCCTGACAAGCCAGGGAACGAAAAGCATTTGAGGTGAAAGCTCTATTACATATATTTTATCCTCTGCCACAGATCTTTGGGTATAAAATGTCTAGCTTACATATTGCTGCAAAAGTAGCTAATTGGTGCAATAGTTCATAGGTATGAAGACAGCCTGTTCCGGAGCCTGTTATAAATGTAGTTCAGTAGTGCCATACTTGCTTGCGCACGCAAGGTAATCGGAAACTAAGCCAAACTTTGAAGCATGCATGTGGAAATTTGCTAAGCAAACACCTGCCATATTCCGCACCTCCTGTGCCTGTAGAACGTGTGTATTCCTGTGCACAGGGAAATTCGTTAAACTGTGGGAGACAGGATTCAGCTAAGCATGTACGTCAAAGAAATAGATGTCGGAGTATCCGGGAGTTGTCTAAAATCATGGGATTTATAGACATTTGGGGAACTGAGCTCCCATGAATAGTTACTGTGCACAGCAACTGTGACCGCTTTGCCTAGCTAGTAATTGTCGTGCTTGCTACAGTTAGATTCTGCTTCAACACATTGCTCGGAACCAAATCCTATTCTTGACAGAGTAGTGGGGGGAAAAATTACTATGCCATCCGGGTAGTATGAGAAATAGACTGTTCTGTTAGTCTGTTAATTTAAAGGCATTGCATCTTAAATGCTCTTTTTCCTTTCCACAGTTAATTGTAGAATCTTCTTTTCTTATATATTAATTGAGGAAAGCAGGTAATAGACATGACCTTTTTATGAAAGGTCCTCTTAGTGGATTGTTGTGTCCACCTCTCCATCTGCACGCCTACAGAGCTGTGCCATGCGATGTCGAAGAAAAGGAGTGGGTAGTTTGTTATTTCTTTTTATCTGGATTCTCCACAAGCTGTTTTTATGTGCTACTAAGTACGGAGCTGCTGTTCTGTCAGGTTGAAGTAAGGTGCCTGGATACACTTGTCTACACAGAATATGCTATGATGGGTTTTTACTTTTCAGATTCAAAGATTACACTAGACTCTGCTCCAAGCATAAGCTGTTATGTATCAAACCATGGGTTCCACTATCCCTTCCCAGACATAGCTGTAAGAACTTAAGTTTCAGAAGTCCGATGACATGACTGTGGCTACTCATTGTCAAAAAAGATCTATTTTTAAAAAAAACACAAACAAACCCCAACCCTTACAAATCAATTTCCTTTCTACTAACAATGATATTGTGAAGTAAGTAATATATTTTCAATAGTTAGCTTTCCAGTTCGGTAAATACCGAATCAAAAGTGTGGTGGTGAATCAATCTGTTGCTTTATATAGATTACTCCCTTCTAACCACTATGGCTTGTGTATAGATTTATTCCCTTGCTGGTTCCCACAGCCTCCGTGGGTGGCTTCTTTAGACTTCCCATGCACATGTCCTTGTCATAATAGTAAAAGAGATCCTGTCTCAGAAACGGCTTGAACTGAAAAACAGGCAGGCCTTTGAGATGACTTCAGCTTGTGTGTTCAAAAACTGAAATTTCAGAGCTTGCAAGATCTTTGTTTTAAAAATAATTTCTTTCTGCTTAAGAAGAAAGCTTAAGTAGTCAATTTTAAGTGTCATCTGCAAAATAGTTGAGGGTCCCAGATTTGAAGGAGAAGCTGTAGGCTGTCAAATCGGTTTTGAGTAGGATGCCTCATGCAGCATGGATGGATAGTGAAAGTTCACAGTGGTTATTCATACTTCAAACCTTTCCCCTATGATAGAGTTTTTGTAGTGCATATTTAATGTAGAGAGAACTGCCAGGCAGACACAGGTTTAAGAGATTTTTATGCTCTGATGCCCCCAAGGCAACAGCACAGAGAGGTGTTGTTCACATTTTCGGATCCAAGGCCAAAATCCAACTCTTTGATTATAACTGAATTCAGCTTCCACATTTATAAGCATGATAAATAGTTGACGACATTTTATGTTAAGAGGCAGCGTGGTTGGTCTCATATGAAAGTGATATGAAATTTGGGAGATGCTTCTCTTCTTCACACAGCCAGGAATTTGCTAATGAATAGCAGGCATATCACTGCATGTCTTTTCCATCTACCCTTTCTTGTTGATGTAAGCTGCAGCATAAGGCATGAAACAAAAAATACCCATTAAAAAGTAAGAGTCTTGCCATCTCACAGTGTGCTGTACTGATAATCTAAAGATGATTCAGCTGTAGTTCTAAAATATTAACATATTCAATTCTCTTTCTGGAATCTGTTTCTCCACTCGTGTCTTTTGGGGTGTTCTGTAGAAAAGATTGAAGTGATGCAAGCAAGAAGTAGGCCTGGCTGCCAAAATGGTGGAGGTGGAATGAAAAATTTTTGTCCTGAGAAGGAGCTTCAAGGTGTACACTAGTGATGTGGACGTGGGGAGATGTTAGCATGGGCTATTGGAAAGAAGAAGCAATGAGGCAGCACCTAATTTGTGTTGTACAGTTCTATTTAAAATTACTCCAGTAGAATAACCCTGATGGGATTTCATATTGCCTATAGAAATAGGAGTGCATGGTTTTTTGTTGTCTTTCAGACGAGGTAATGTGATGGCATTGTAATTGTCAAATTGTCAAAACTAGTAGTGACTCACGTTGTGGAGAACTGTCTGTGTTGGTACCCCGAGAACCCAGGTGTCCCGGCTCTGCAGCAGTAAATACAAGACAGTGCAAATTACATGCTGTAATTTATGTGAAGAAACTAAGAGATATCTGTCTGCATCGCTGTGCTGGTCCGGACTTTCCTAACAACAGGATGGTATTCCAATCAGTGTGTGAATTGCTGTATCATTCTAATTAACAGCCAGGTTTTTACCCAGGTTCTTCACCTGGAGGCAAGCCCTCAGAGTGTTGTGGGATTGCTTACAGAATTTCCTCTGTGCATTTTCTCCTCCTGTGTTTAATATTATCTCTTTTTTTTTTCCTTAGAAGAATTGGGCATACGTCAAAGATGCACATTTATCATAGACTCATAGAATTGTTTAGGTTGGAAAGGAACTTTGAGATGATCAAGTCCATCCGTTAACCCAGCACTGCCAAGCCCACCACTAAACAATGTCCCTGAGAAGCACATCCACACATCTCCTAAATCCCTACAGGGATGATGACTCCACCACCTCCCTGGGCAGCCCCTTCCAATGCCTGACAGCCCCTTCTGGGGAGAAATTTTTCCTAATATCCAATCTAAACCTTCTCTGGAAAACTTCAGGATGTTTCCTCTTGTCCTGTCACTGGGGAGAAGAGACCAACCCCCACCTCTCTTTGCACCCTTGTTTCAAGGAGCTGGAGGGAGCGATAAGTTCTCCCCTGAGCCTCCTCTTCTCCAGGCTGAACACCCCCAGCTCCCTCAACTGCTCCTGACAGGACTTGTGCTCCAGACCCTTCCCCAGCTCCGTTCCCTTCTCTGGACACGCTCCAGCCCCTCAGTGTCTTTCCTGCAGTGAGGGGCCCAGAACTGACCCCAGGATTCGTGGGGCAGCCTCACCAGTGCCCAGCACAGGGAGACGATCCCTGCCCTGGTCCTGCTGGCCACACTGTTCCTGATGCCGGCCAGGATGCCGTTGGCCTTCTTGACCACCTGGGCACACGCCGGCTCATTCAGCTGCTGCCAACCAACACCCCCAGGTCCTTTCCCATTGGGCAGCTTTCCAGCCCCTTGGCCCCAGCCTGTAGCGCTGCAGGGGGTTGTTGTGCCCCAAGTGCAGGACCCGGCACGTGGCCTTGTTGACCCTCATACGGTGGCCCCAGCCCATGGATCCAGCCTGTCCAGATCCCTCTGCAGAGCCGTCCTGCCCTCGGGCAAATCAACACTCCCACCCAACTTGTTGTCAACTGCAAACTGACTGAGGGTGCACTCCATCCCCTCATCCAGGTCTTTGATAAAGAGATTTAACAGAACTGGCTGAATACTGAGCTGCACGCAATTCATCCCTACCATAAATCTCAATCACACACACTATCCCATGCCAAATCCAGTTGTGAGGGCACCAAACCCTTCACAAATGCTATGTTTGGATTCTTTGTGTCCTGCTTTCCTGTCAGGCTGAGGTCCATCCGCTTGTTTTCAGGAGCACAATCTCAGAGCCCCTCTTGATTGTGAGGTGATTTCAGAGCTGGGGCAGAAAAACAAGCTTCAGCAGCTGCAGCGTTGTCTCTCAAGTTCAGATTTCTGGCAATAGTTTTGCTGCAGCACTACTAAAATTAATTGTTTCAGGACCTAAAGTGTCCTGGCAGCAACACAGGAGAAATGAAACGCTGCCAAAAAGGTACCACCAGTTGATCCCCTGAGAACTGACTGTTCCTGCATCACTCAGCGTGATTTTCAGGACAAAAAGGATTTACCGGTAAACGCTGGTTTTATAGTTTATTTAGCTTTTCATTTTCTCTAAAAATAAATATGTAATTATTGCATTCCTGTTTTTCCTCTTTTGTGGCTCAAGCCCAGCTCCTCTGCCTCCAAGTGGGTTTCAGGCCAGTCTTTTGCAAATGATAGTATTTTACATGCCAGTCCCTTACTCAGCTGATTGTTTCTTTCCCCTCTCTCTCTTCAAAAATGTTTTATAGAGAAGCAATAATCTTTCAAAAAGAAGACATTTATCACACACAGATTGAAAACACTGGGACAAAACTGATAGGCGAGATGCAAAATTCAGCAATGTGACAAAGCCTCTGTACGTAATCTTCCCTTGTTGGTGACTAGAATAAATATCAATGGTCCAATTTTCCACTGTGAACAAGCTTGGCTCAGCATGGGAAAGGAGGTACTCGGTGATGTACACTGATAGGACTCTGTCACAGTCCTCCTTTTATTTAAATCTCTCCTATTTTATATTAGGTTTGTGCAAAAGCAACCAAGAGTTGCTTTAGGAAGAAGCCACAGAAGAGCGGGAGTAGTCAGGACTAGTGTAAGTCCAGGTGGGACCCTCTGCACTTTGCACTCCAGGACCTACCCCAATCCTGCTGTCAAACCCACCCCCCTTTCCAGCCCCATCCTGTAATGCCATGCAGCTGGTTTTACTAGCAGAGATGAAACCCTAGGAAGTTGAGTCTGGGAGTCCATGCTTTTCGGAAATACAGGTAGCATGTCCACCTGTCCCAGAGCCTGTGCCCCTGGCAGGATGCCCAAATACCCTTGTGTTAGCACTGCTTGCCATTTATTTTGAAATTTATCTTTATAATTGTGAAAATTACAGACTTTTGTAATTTTTCTTTCTGTTTTCGTTCTGGTTTTAGTGAAGACTTGCATACTATCACCCAGTTGCTCTTTTAACCATGATCCTAACCGAGTTGGTCCTGGCCATCGTGCTTTCTCCTTTGGTTAAGTAGGAAACACAGAGACCTGCCTTCGCTGGCTCTGCAGCGCTGGGGAGACCTCATGAACGTGCCTTGTCAGGCATGTTCTCCCACCAACACCCAGATTGCGGGTCTCCTGCAGTGCCACCACTATGGCACGTTGGGGTAACGTAGACCTTTCCACATCAGAAACTTGGGGCCTTGGTACTTTATTTTCCACAGTCGAAGTGGCAATAGGCTTCCATCACATTTGTCATGAGCATAATTTGAATTTCAAAAAATGTCAGGTTCATAGGAAAATAGGATAGGAAATGCAAGATGCTTTGGGGGAGGGAGAAGAGAAAAAAAGAGAACACCTCCCCACAGTTTATCCTGGGTAAAGTTGTATAACGTTTGTGAATAATTTTGGTTTAGGGGCAAGTTTTTTTGTGAATTTGGTTCCTTCTAAAATCTTTCCTTCCCAAATCTGGAAAATGGATTTTGCAAGACCTGTGATGGTTTTGCCGAGTTTTCCCTATTTTGGTTCCCCTTTAATCATGTTATTAAAAATGAGCCTTTTGTCAGTCCCTCTCTGAATAATGCAGAGCCTCATGTCTCCAGTGCTCCTGCCACCCACAGCAGCAGACATGACCCACGATGATGAAGTTCAGCTGGATTCAATTGGGCATGGGCAGGGGGAGAGCTGACGTTCCCCATGGGGGACTGCCTTTCCGGGGCTGGCTGAGGACACCCCGCGGCTGATCCACCTTAAGGGCACAAATGTGCTCCTCTCCGGCACAGTCTTTCTGAGACCTGACATCAGGGCACATAACATCTTTGGAGCTTGAGGGCTTTATTTTAGAAGAATAATTGTCCTACTTTAAACAGAGCAGCTTTGCTGTGGCTAACACTGATTTTATTTCTTTTTTCCTTCGCAACATTTTTTTGTTATTACTTTTTTTTTTTTTAATATGGAGAAACTACTTTTTCTCTGGAAGAAAAATGCACATACTGATATCAAGATGTTATTTTTGCTTTAGATCCTAATAGTTCTAGTACAGCACAACTTGCTACAAATGAGAGTTAAACACATACCTGCAAGTTGGGAAGTGTGTCTCTAACAGTGTGGGGCAGAATGCGTGCACGTTTTTCTAGGAATATTTTGCGCTCTCAGAAATATTAATTAGTAGTCAAGAGTAAATTTTTGTATTAAACCTAACATTATAAAGATGTTATTATTTGACACTGCATAATAACTAAAAAACCCAGTAAATAGTGCTACTAGTGTGATGTTCAAACATAGGTTGGTTTTGTGATGACAGCCCTTAACTGCCTGCTATTTGACTTAGACGTGCCACTTTTGAAAAGTTTGGTTATTAAACAAATTAATGAAGCAACTTATATGACTTACTAGTCTCACTCAACATTAGCAAGTGGATTGCATTTCCTAATTAGCATGTAAGGAAATGGATAATAAAGCTTTTCCCTAAAAATATGTATTGCTAATTTTCACACCTCTCTTCCAAATTTTCTCATTTTTAACCTGCCAAAATGAAATAAATGTCTGTTGGGGGTATGAAAAAAAGTAATTACTTTTCTTCTCCTTTAACTTCCTCTTAATTAACTTTTAATGTGTGCTGTTACTCAGGGAGCATCCCTTAATACTAAATGTGTCTAAACCAGAAAAGACGGAGATTTAAATGATTTAGATAAACATCTGCCTAACATAGGCATAAAAATTACAGATTCAGAAAAACAGTGGCTCACTGCCAGCATTCGCAGAGAAAAAAAACCCACAAAAAATGTTTTCTTTTTCTATAAATCTTCTTCCCTTGTGTATATGAGCTTAGAGGAAATGATCAAGCCTCCAGGTGCAGGTAGCATGGATTGCAAATAGTCTTTAATAATATAAGCTTTCTGAATATCACCCCATTGCTCTATGAACATCACCAAATTACCAGAGATTTTGAAGGAGGACATGTTCTTTTCAGTATAAAATTCAGTGTTTTGACTAGTTTAGAGCAGTAATTTAATTTAAGGCAAGAAATGGAATAAGGGTTGCAGTTTCTCTGTATAGTTTTGGCCTACCTGACTGTATAATGCTAATCCATACTGGTGTTAAATAATTCTGTTTAGATGAATTGGTTCTGTCTTTAGCAATTCAGAACTATCTTCTAAAGTAATGTGCAGTAATAGTGTATTGAAATAATTGCCTGCTATTTATTTTCTGCAATATTCAACTGTCGGAAATGGCATAATAAAAAGAAATATTTTGTCAAAATCTCAAGATTTCCAATAGTTGAATCGATAGAGTAAACACATTTATTCTTGTGTATAGTTTACCAAATAATGATAGAGATGAAGGATGTATTACAAACCTAAACACGAAATCTCTCTTAATGTTGTTTGAAAATTATCTGATGAAAGAGAATGTAATCGTAAAATGCTGATTGACCCGAATGGTTCTGTGGAAACCTCTTTATTTTACAAGCTTCTCTCATGGAGGCAGTTTTCTTCCTCCCCTGGGAAGGAGCAGGGGGGGTTTCAGTGCTGGCCCCCCAGAAAGGGCCTCTGAGGTTGGCAGATCTTGCAGTCTGCAATCCTGGCATGGGCTCTGCTGCTGAAGACCTGGGGGACCCAAGTATGTCTGACTGGAACTGATACTGCCAAAAAATTTATACATAGAAATTTGGGTCCCCATCTTGTCTAGATGTGTAAAATGAGTCACACAGGCTTGTTGTGGTTTTTTTTTTTTCTTTCTTTTCACGTCTTGACTTCAGCGTAATACTGTGCAACTGGAGATACACCAAAATGGAACAAACATAAGTAAAAATCACATCCTCCAGCACCTCACTGTGTTTCTCAGGATTTTGAATGAGGTGTGAAGGGACACGGTGTTGATTTCTTTAGCAGGGGACCAAATCTCACCTTCGCTCCTAGCTGTGTAAGCCATGCTGTTTTCATGGCACTCATACCCTGCTGCAAAGTGTTTTCTTTGCAGTCCTTAGCCCACTGCTTTGAGCTCTCGTGTTATTACAAAGCGCTGCTCTCAGGCTGTAGTAAGTGACCTGATGGTAGAACATCACTGACTTGAATGGAGCCATAAGTCTACCTTCCAGCAGTGATGTCATAGCTCAGATGTGTTGCTTGTGGTAGCTGTGTACTTGAAAATCCACAGGGCATGTTTCACACAGGGGAAACGCTGGTTCTGAGGGGTGTATCCAAGTTTACTACCCTAATTTTGGATCTTTGAACAGCAACAAAGTGAGACTCTTCCTGGGAGGAAGTGGGTTTTAAACATTTCTGAGATTTTGAAAAAAACCACTTCTTACTTGGATTAAGATGGAAAGTCAGTAGTTTGACAGCGTTCTGTGTATCAATACATGGATAAAATCTCTGTTCTGAACAACCAAACTAGTGTTGTCAGAATTTTGTAACATTCTCTTTCAACTGTTTTGATCTATTTTTCAGTTTCCAGAATATACTTAAGTCTAAACTTGTTAACATATTAGGACGGAAAGTTGTTTTGACTCAGTAAGACGAAGCTTTTGAAAAGGTGATTTTCAACACCTCTGATATTTATTTTACCAAAGGTATGTCAGTTGATTTATTTAAACTGACCTGTATCTTGATCAGGCTTGTTGTTTAGGAAGTCTTTATTCCCCCCCAAAAACCATATTGTCAGTACCTACCTCACTTGTTCCAGTTGACAACACTTCTGTTGATAAGAGGATAGGAATTAAAACATGGAAGAAAGCATAAAACCGAATAAAATCAGACCTCTGTGCTGGGTGGTCAGGACAGTTCTCACATGAAAGCTCTGGAATAACTGGATATTCTGATTTCTTCTGGCTGGGTCGGACTCCTCCCATGATCTCTCTTATAAAATGAATGATGAGACGCATCACGTGGCTGCCGCGGCGTCAGTACCCAGGAGCGTGGGTGTACCCTGACATGTGGGGAGCTTTCTCTGGGTGCTTTTTCTTGCAGCTGAGGGGCTACAATCATCCTCCGCCAACTCTCTGTTAGCTTCTCTCCTTGTTGCGTGGATCCTATCGTACTAAACGCAACATACTGCCATGAGCAAAAGCAATCAGAATGATAGATGAGATGCCTTCAGAACAATAAAAATTAGGTAGACCTTGCTCCGTTCTCTGTCAGCGTTACTGTTCCATTTTTTGAGAAGAGGGAACTATGTGGGAAAGAAAGGGAAAACGACAGCGTAGAGTAGAAAGGTCATGTTTTACTTCCATGTCGGGTTAGCTATTGATGGTGTAGGTTAGCAGTGAGAAAGATGATAGAAGGATAAAATCAAGTATAGGTGAGAAATATGTACTAAGAAAGATGGAAGTAAAAGCAGCGAAAGAAAAGGCAGTGGCATCAGGAGGGACAGAGGGCATAAAAGAGCTTAAGGAAAGGAAACAGCAAACAAAATATCAGGACGTATTATATATTTTTGGTATCTGTTTTCTGCTCAGAAGCTTCTACCAAATAAAAGGCTCTATAATAGTGATTGATTTGTAATCTCTAGTGTCATTGCCCTCACTTCCCCCCAAAGCCATCTGGAGGCTGTCTGTAGACAGCCCATTGAAAAGTATGAATTGCAGCAAAGAAATTCTGCCTGGCAGAAAGAGGGATTGGTAATCAATTCCCTTCCTGCCAGGCAGGGCGGCTTTGCTCCCTTCGCATTTGCTGTCTGGTATCCTGTCTGCAAAATGCCGTCAGAGATGGTACCCGGGGAGGAGCACAATGATACCAGGGATTACAAATCAATCATTCCCATTGTTGCTGGAGCCTGCTGTTGAACGCTGGAGACAGACAACACATCTTTCATTTGGTAACTTAGTTGTTGTTAAGGATGAACAAAAAATTGGGTGGCTTTTCACGATTCGCTGCCGTCTCTGTGCCGGTGGTGCCCAGGGGGTCGCTGCCCACCTGCAGTGGTGGTAGGGCAGCCTGGCTGCCGTGGGCATGTGCCTGGGGGGAGCGGTGGGACAGGCGTGCTCCTCTGCGACCACAGAACTCCTGCTTTTCAAAGTCTGTGTCTTCCTACGTTTTCTCTCCTTTGTGTGTGTCCAAGGAGCTGGGCTGGCAGCATTTTGAGGAGAAAAGTGCACTGTCTGCTTAGAAATATGAACTGAAAGAGCTGGGACCTGTTTGCAATGAGGAAGGGCGGTACTGGAGGAGGTTTTGCAGCAGTAGTATCTTCGGAGTACAGAGCAAGGTCGAGGGAGGAGGAGGAAACAGCCCCAGTTGGAAAACAGCTTTGGGGCAAAGAGCTAGAGCACTCATAGCAAAGAGGCAGCCTGTTCCTGAGTGTGAGCTCTTCCCTCCTCACCAGGCCAAGGACCCAGGCAATGGCCTTCAGCAGCTGAGGAGGAGGAGGGTAAGGTGTTGGGTAGGGGGGCTCTCCTTGCACCCTGCTGTGGCACTCTGGGGAGACATGGGCATTTAGCCGATGCTGCATAGCTGCACCCTACATTTCACTCTGGGCCAGGGAGGGAGGGAGCCGGGAAGCGTAGCCCCGTGTCACATTGGCTGGCTGCGGGTGCCGGGGTGGGCATGTCCCACTGCCACACAACTCGAGCAAGGCCCTCTCAGCGCTCCTGCTAGGGATACAAAGGGAATAAATAAAAATGTAAAAGAGGAATTACTAAAACTGTCCCTTGATAACTAAATGGTTGATCATAAATTGGAGTGTCTATGCAAATGAAGTAAATAATTAAAAACTCCAAGAACAGCACTGACTAGGTGGTTGATGGCTGGCAATTATAAAAGCTGAATTTTTAATATGCATACATCTAAGGAGCCAGTAAAAATTAGCTCCTAGACTAATGGACTTGCCTTTCTTCCAAGGCAGAATTTTAATGAGAGCATTATTTATAGCAGAGCCCAAGAACGAGCATTTTCTTGCTTAGTCTCGTTTCTTCTTTGCTGACACTTTTTTCATTAACCTCTGAACTTCTATAGAGAAGAATAATGCTCTACACAGTGGAGGGCAAAGATCACCTTGACCCCCTGAAATTAGTCACGGGTCATTTATCGTGAAGAGTTACTTCTTCTAACAAATAATATTTATAAAACCCCGTTGGTGATATGTCCTCATTTCATGCTGGTTTCTTAGTAATTTATTTGCAGTTCAGTTCACTGAAAAGAAAATGAACGTAACGTGATATCTCATAGTGCAATGCTTCTTGTGCCGTCTTGTCTTGTACAGCGGGTAGATATACATCCTGATGAGACCGGAGAGGCTCTTCTGGCTGTATATTCTTACCGTGGATAAGAGGTGCTCCACATGTGGCTTGAAGACATGCAAGGGCATGAATTTATTTTTGAGCTAGACACTCACTCTGCCATGTCATTGCAGTGACCCTGCTGTACAGCAGCACGGCTCGCACACAGGGCAGAGCCCTGCCCCATCAGGGATCACAAACCCGGGCCAGCCAGTGCTGCTGTGGAGTGTCCGCTGGCTGGCGGGGGGACCCAGGG